>NC_134691.1:27204984-27339984 GCF_050947455.1 Rhinoderma darwinii
GCTATTTGGCCATTTCAACCTTTTTTTTCCCCGCTACGGCTTTCACCGCATTGGATAAATATTTTTATAGTTCGGGCATTTTTGGACATGGAAATACCAAATGTGTTTGTGTTTGTTTATTTTTATATGTCATCTAAGGAAATGGGTGTGATTTTAATTATTATTTGTGGTTTTTTTTACATTTTTTTTTTTTTTTTAACCCCCCACCCTAGTGGGCTTGAGCCTGAAATCATTGGATCGCTTATGCCATAGACTGCAATATCACAATATTGCAGTCTACGGCAAAATCAGTGCATTTCTATTAAGACCTGCCAAAGGACAATAGCAATCTTCCTATAGCAGGGCTGGGAGCGTTCACAGGGCTCCCAGCTGCTATAGGAATACACCGGCCCCGAAGTGAAAGTAAAAACCCCTCAGGTGCCGGTGGTCACATCAGACACCGGTATCTGAGGTGTTAAATGCTTGTGATCAGAAATTTTTCTGATCGCAAGCATTGCCGCTGTTGCACAGCAGGGACCCGGCTGCTATGGAGCCCGCTCGGCTTCTGAGCTGGCGCTATTTTTAAATACCCTTTCCCGACGTAAATAGGCATATTAGCGATTGAAAAAGTGTTAATTTCCCTGCAGCGCCACCACAGGGGAAACTAAGAATTACACATCAATGTGTTGTCTGTGTAATGCAGGACAGGTCCTCCAGAGCGAGACACGCGCTTTGTAACTGCTCTCCATTCTGGCCGAGAGATGAGGATCCTGAACAGTGGATTCCCCTGTAACTCAGAATTCCCTAAAAGGATGTATAGAAATGCTTTCTTAACTGGACAACCCCTTTAAGTGAATTAGAACCCTAAAAGTGCACAGTTGGTATAATCTCTGGAGCAATGTAATGAATTGAAGTGGAGTTTTGTTCCCCCACGTGGATTAAAATAGGTTTAGATTCAATTGGCCCTCAACTTCTATTTAAACAAAAAAACTTGCGTTGATCCACAGCAGAGCAAAGGCAGAGCACAGACAAGAAGTGTTGTCATTGGCACCCAGGAGTAGACCATACTGTATCCATCAAAATTGTAACTTTAAAGCACCAGCATCACAGCAGAGAATGAACTGTAAGGGGAATGTTGAATCTGAATGTGGTTTTACCGCAATTTGGTGTTTTTTGATGCGTTTTTTCCGCCCCAGAAATCCTTTATGTAGAATAAATTGGCGTTATACAACACTTTGGGTAGCCCCTTTTAAATTAGAACTGCCCAGAACAAAATTAGTGTCATGAATAAAAACGCACAACTGAGAATACAGAATAAAATACTGAAAAAAAACAACAACCAAACAAACAATGCTTTCTACGCCTCCTCCTGACATGGACTCAACGTGATGAAGTCAATGGCTGCATTTGAGGCCCCCAAATTGTGTTGACCACTATTGTAGGGTCTATGAGAGACATGATATGAAAATAGAGATTAGAACTGTACTAAAAAAGACACATGATTTTCCATATTGGGTCCGTCGTCTTATAACGAGACACACGAAGGGACAGGAGGTGACGGTAAGCCCCGGCACGGCTATGGGAACGTGACGGCTATTTAGTGTAATCCTCAATAGTCAGTAGTTGGATGTAACAATCTAATCTGCTTCTATGTCACAGACGCAGCAAATTCTCCAAGGGCAAGAAATAAGTTACAAAATGTTTATTCCTCAACCGAGTCTTTGAGTTGACGTGAATGTTCTGGTCCGTTCCCCCCGGGTCATCTCTGATGGATCATTGACAGTTTTACTAAAGCTTCTCTGCATGAGCGGACCCAGGGAAACCATGTAACGAGACGAGCGGGGACTGAACTCTATAGGGCGATTATTATTCTGCAGCAATAGGGGGATTAGCTTGTGAATAAATAATAGGGGATTCTGTAACTAATACAATGATGACATCACGGCTCTAACCAGCCGAGGATTCAGAGGATTTACTACACCACAATCTTCTCTTTGGTATAGCGGTCAGCACTCCCCACCCTTAAAGGGATCTCTGGTACTTTTGTTAGCGGCTGAGCTGCAATGCCGGACTCCAATCCATGGACAATTCCTTTAAATCATTATATAAATGAAAAGAGACGCAACTTTCTAGAATACCTGCACGGGTGCATGGCTCGTTACATTGTATCAAGGCGCTCACTTGTAGGAAGCCATGCACCTATGAGAAGGAAATGAACAGAATGTAGTCTGTTTCCCCTTACTGACAGCAAGCAGAGGTTTTTAAAACCAGTGTAGTTTAGGGAACACTACAACTAGCGCGGTTACCTGAGCAATGTGTCACTGTAGATACAGAGAACTCTACAGAAAACGTGGCTGAGATGAAACGGTTTTACAATCAGGACACATGCTTGCTTGCGGTGTTGCGCCACGCCAACCCCTGACCATTTACCCTATAAGTGCACATGAAGGTCATACAGTTGGGACCCCCTCTATGGACCAGGATGGCATATAAATGGCCGGCATGTGGGAGAGGCGTGTGGCTGTCGACGCGTTCTCCGGTGATGACAGCTGATCGCTGGCCCTGCTTCTTCTTAAAAGGGTCACTGTAATAACGTATGCCACCATGACCCCTTCCAAAAATGATGGCGGGAATATGACATGGGAAGCCTCCACTACAAAGCTTCCTATTATAATTAGTATCATTGCCGGGGAGGCTTCAACATCTCGTTGTATGCAGTCAGAGATTTTAAAGGGAGTAACCCTTTAAATTAGAGTCCCTGCCCTTACCCTTTTATGTGGAAGATAAAAGACAACCAATACGGTCCTTTATTACAGCCACAGTACAGGTTGTCACACAGACTATACAGACAGTGCTGAGGCAGGAGACGCATCACTGAGAGGATTAGCCAAGTAGGAATGTGAGCATGCTGGGTCAAGGGACCCATAGGAACAGTCATGGCAGCCAAATTGGCTATCACTCGTCTTTCAGATTCCTAAATCACTGGATTAAAAAAACCAAAACAAACACAACCCAAACCTTACAGTGTACTTATTTTTCTTTATTTAACCCCTTAGTGACCAGCCTATTTTAGACCTTAACCCTATCTGGATGAAGCCATTTTTTATTTTTCTTCCCCCCCAGTTTTGTTTTTCACTCCCCGCCTTCTAAGAGCCATAACTTTTTTTCTTTTTCCGTCAATGGAAGGGTGTGAGGGCTTATTTTTTGCAGGAGGAGTTGTAGTTTCTATTGATACCATTTAAAGTGCCATATAAACGTACTCGGAAACGAAAAAAAATCTTTGCGGGCTGAAATCTGAGAAAAACTGCAATTCCTCCATTGTTTATTGGGTTTCGTTTTTACGGCTTTCATCCGTGGTAAATATTACAACTTAACTTTATTCTGCGGCTCAATACCATTACGGTGATACCAAAATGTAAATAGTTTTTTTTTTATATATATATTACTACTTTTACAAAGAAAAAACTATTGGTTAAAATAAAAAAATTGTTCTGTTTCACCACATTCTGAGAGGCAGGACTTTTTTTTTTCCCGTCGATTGTGCGGTGTGAGGGCTTATTTTTTGCAGTACGAGCTGTAGTTTTTATTGGTACATACAACTTTAGATCACTTAAATTTTCTTACAGCGCTAAGTTGACCAAAAAACAGCGACTCTGGCGGTTTACATTTTTACGGCGTTCACCGTGCGAGTTAAATAATGGTATATTGGAATAGTTCGAATTTTTATGGACGCAGCAATACCAAATTTTGTTTACTTTTTACGTTAGTTTAGTGGGGGAAAAAAAAAAAACTTTTCCAATTTTAACTGCCACTGGCAGGGCTTAACAGAAGCAGAGTGAAGGCAGCCCTGGGCTGCCATGAAAACCATCGGCACCCCACGATCGCGTTGTGTGAGTGCCTTTGAGCTGTCAGCGGTCACCCCACTCTAACGCCTCAGATGCTGCAGTCACAAATGACCGCGGTATTTCATTGGCTAAACGGCCAGGAACATCGTGATCGCTGTTCCCGGGCGTTAGTCCCAGGTGTCAGCTGTAAAGCACAGCTGACACCCGTATGAAGCGCACTTTATATATTCCCCCTGCACCAGGATGTGATAGCACGTCGCGGTGCGTGAAGGGGGTTAATGACCAAATAATAATTTTCGTTTTTTTCAGAATCGCATTCAGAGAGCTAACACTTTTATTTTTCCATCGACACAGCTGTAGGAGGACTTGTTTTTTGTGGGACAAGTTTTATTTTTTAATGCCACCATTTTGGGGTACATATAAATTTATGCATTTATTTTGGTGTCGCCATATATGTTGAGATAGATATTTTTTTAAATTTTCTACTGATATATCGGGACACTCGTAGTTTCCATTGGTACCGTTTTGGGGTATATATGAGACTTGCTGAATGCTTTTTAGAAAACCGGATGAAGAGAAAATAGCAATTCTGGCAATGTTTATTTTATTTTTTACGTAGTTTACTGTGCGGGCTAAATAACGTAACAGTCTTATAGTTTGGGCCGTTACAGACGCGTCTATACCAATTGGAGCAGTTTTCGTTTTTTCATAATAAATCTTTTACTTTGGATTTTTTATTATAAACTTTATTGAAACAATTCAACTTTTTTTTTCTGGTCCATCTAGAGGACTTTACCATGTTGTCTTTAGATAGCCCGACACCGGCTACAGCCAGCGAGGGACACCCGGGCCAGGTTTATGTCACAGCGTCGCATTCTCACGGTGCTATGGCCTTAAGGGCCTCTTTGAAAAGGCGTATTGGCGGACATTACGGGGTTAAATACTCGTGTAATTCCGGATTGCATTAACCTCATACAGCGGAGAGTACCAAGGAAGGAATTCTTTACCATGTACAAGTTTACAGAAGTTTCTCAAGAACATGATATGTAAAGACCAGTCATCATCTCTCTTCTAAATATTTATATGGCCGACATCTGAAGCTTCATTGAAATAGAAGAAGATATTTTCACTGTGTAAACAGATCAGCTCACCTGCTTAACATTGTTACTTGCAGCTTTCTTCATCTCGTCATGGAGGCCTCTTGACGTCTGCAAATCCTAACAGAAGATAGATTAGGATACAGAGACCCATTAGATTAGGATACAGAGACCCATTAGATTAGGATACAGAGACCCATTAGATTAGGATACAGAGACCCATTAGATTAGGATACAGAGAGATAGCTAGATAGATATCATGGTCAGATTCTTAGCTGAATAGGAGTTTTAGGCCCTGTTCACACTGAGTTTTTTGCAGCGGCAAAAAACAGACTATTTTGCCTTCCATTGATTTTAATGGGAGGTGGAGGCGTTTTTATCCCCCGCGAGAAAAAAAAACGCTCGCGGGAAAAAGAAGCGACATGCCTATCTTGAGGCGTTTTCCACCTCAAAATCCCCATTGAAATCAATAGAAGATGGAAGAAAAAAAAAACTGGTTTTGATGCGTTTTTTTGCTTTGCCTATTGAAGAGGTAAAAAACGTCAAAAAAACAAAAAAAAAGTAAAAAAACAAAAAAACAACTTTCTGCCTGCAGAAAAAAACTCAGTGTGAACAGGTGAACAGGTGAATCAAAATGTAACACCACGTTGTTTTTGTTATTTTCTTTATATTATCTCTCTAGCAGTTAGTGCGGTTTTTGCTGATACAGAGCTCCAAACCCAGCGCATACACAGATTAAAAACATACCATCGTGGTTGCCTGAAGTCAGCGCTAGGGGGAGCTTACGGCATACTGTCTTATAATTGAGTTCAGTGTATAAACCGTATACAGTAAGCTCCCTCTAGTGGTGACTTTAGGCAACCAGAATGTCATTATTTATTTTTATCCAAAGAGTCTGGAACTCCTTATAGAAACAAAGCTATAAAAGATATGTTAAAGTTTGATATAAAAAAAAATAAACAAAAAACATTCAGACTTCTACACCAAGTGGATCGAGGAAGAGGAGGAAGAGGAGAAGAGGAAGAGGAGGAAGAGGAGGAAGAGGAGGAAGAGGAGAAGAGGAAGAGGAGGAAGAGGAGGAAGAGGAGGAAGAAGAAGAGGAAGAGGAGGAAGAAGAAGAGGAAGAAGAAGAGGAAGAAGAAGAGGAGGAGGAAGAGGAGGAGGAAGAGGAGGAGGAAGAGGAGGAGGAGGAGGAAGAAGAAGAGGAAGAAGAAGAGGAAGAAGAAGAGGAGGAGGAAGAGGAGGAGGAAGAGGAGGAGGAAGAGGAGGAGGAGGAGGAAGAGGAAGAAGAGGAAGAAGAGGAGGAAGAGGAGGAGGAAGAGGAGGAGGAAGAGGAGGAGGAAGAGGAGGAGGAAGAGGAGGAGGAAGAGGAGGAAGAAGAGGAGGAAGAGGAGGAGGAAGAGGAGGAGGAAGAGGAGGAGGAAGAGGAGGAGGAAGAGGAGGAGGAAGAGGAGGAGGAAGAGGAGGAGGAAGAGGAGGAGGAAGAGGAGGAGGAAGAGGAGGAGGAAGAGGAAGAAGAAGAGGAGGAAGAAGAGGAGGAAGAAGAGGAGGAAGAAGAGGAGGAAGAAGAGGAGGAAGAAGAGGAGGAAGAAGAGGAGGAAGAAGAGGAGGAAGAAGAGGAGGAAGAAGAGGAGGAAGAAGAGGAGGAAGAAGAGGAGGAAGAAGAGGAGGAAGAAGAGGAGGAGGAAGAGGAAGAAGAGGAGGAGGAGAGGAGGAGGAGGAAGAGGAGGAGGAGGAAGAGGAGGAGGAAGAGGAGGAGGAAGAGGAGGAAGAGGAAGAAGAGGAGGAGGAAGAGGAAGAAGAGGAGGAGGAAGAGGAAGAAGAGGAGGAGGAAGAGGAAGAAGAGGAGGAGGAAGAGGAAGAAGAGGAGGAGGAGAGGAAGAAGAGGAGGAGGGAGAGGAAGAAGAGGAGGAGGGAGAGGAAGAAGAGGAGGAGGGAGAGGAGGAAGAGGAGGAGGGAGAGGAGGAGGAGGGAGAGGAGGAGGAGGGAGAGGAGGAGGAGGAGAGGAGCAGGAGGAAGAGGAGCAGGAGGAAGAGGAGCAGGAGGAAGAGGAGCAGGAGGAAGAGGAGCAGGAGGAAGAGGAGCAGGAGGAAGAGGAGCAGGAGGAAGAGGAGCAGGAGGAGAGGAGCAGGAGGAAGAGGAGCAGGAGGAAGAGGAGCAGGAGGAAGAGGAGCAGGAGGAAGAGGAGCAGGAGGAAGAGGAGCAGGAGGAAGAGGAAGAGGAGCAGGAAGAAGAAAAAAAGTTTAATTGTGATATAAGACAAAAAAGGACAACTGTAGTTCTGTGTTTTGTATGTGAATTTCTTCCTGTTTGAATGGGGCAAAGAAAAAAAACCTCAGCGGACAAGCCATAGTTAAACTTGATGAACGCGTGTCTTTCTATCTACATAACGGTGAACAATAAAGCACAGCATGGCCGCCCATCCCCTGCTGATCCAACTGATCCAATTACAGCTGCTGAAAAATTGAGACGTTTGCACATTTTATGACAGAAAATACTTCTTGCATTTTCTTAGGGACATCCGTCTCATTTGTACGCAGTTCGTCATAGGCACGGGACTATAGGACACAGGTGTACATAACCTGACCTTCCAGGACGCCAACAACACACATTCCTATATTATTCGAGGATTTACATAAACAAGGAGAAAATGGAAAACAAAATTCCCATTTTAGAATCTAAATTTGCAGCTGCAATTACAGACTTTAAATTTATGTTGCATTTACTTAAGTTTTATTTAAAAGTTTCGGTATTATTTTTTGGTTCTAATTCAAGTATTTTATGTAGGCGTACCAAATGGCCGTATACACACAGTGCTTGATTTCTTTTATTTCAGCATCTTTGTCACGCAAATTAAAGCGGATTTGGCCCTTAATGGGCATGTAAACCGTTTTCTGCACATACTGCTCAAACTTTGTTTTTTTAGGCTAAAGTAATAGAGCCTTGATATTTTAAAATTTGTAAACAAATATTGGCGGTTTTTGTTTTTTTTTTTAAGTGTGAAAAAAAAAAAGTAAAAATATAGTTTTTACCCCTTTTAAACCCTGTACGTTGTATGTGACAGCACTGATGACGTTGAGTGCCCGGTCACATGTAAAGCCCCGACACTAACCAGCGTCAGGACCTTGTATCAGCCGCATCGTGCTGAGGGAGCCGGAATGGATGTAGAACAGCCACCATCATTCCACCACAACTGTGACACGGCCGGCAGAAAGATGCAACACATTAAGAGGCCAGCACCTCTTAACCCCCTTAACGCGCCAGGATGTGCCCGTGCGTCCTGGTGCAGGGGTTGAAATCTGGAGCGGGCAGCTCTATACGTTGCGGGGGTCAGCTGTGAATCATCTGAAGATCGCTGGTTCAAATCCCCTAAGGGACTAATGAAAAATATTGAAAAAAAAATAAAAAATAATTAAATAAATGTGTACCAAAAATAAAAAATAACGTTTTAAAAAAACAAAGCCATTTTCCCCTAAAGCAATGTTAACCCCTTGACGACGGATACATCCGTCGCAAGGAGTTGTTAGTTACCGCATAGTGATGGATATATCCGTCGGCCTGATCGGGTGGGTACTGCCAGTGTACCCATGCGATCAGATGCGGAGCACGGCTGTCATACACAGCCTGGCTCCTGCCGCAATTGAAGCACGCTCCCATTGGATGCCGACATCTAATGTGTTTGACAGAGGTCTAGGACATGGTCTAATAGATTGCCTGTCAGTTTTAGGGGGGATTCACACGAACGTGTATTGGGTCGGTGCGGGCCGCGTGGTTTTCACGCACCACGCACAGACCAATACAAGTCTATGGGGCAGTACAGACATGTCCGTGCTTTTTGCGCAGCGTTTGTCCGCTGCGCAAAAAGCGCAACATCTCCGCATATTTCGCGCATCACATACCCATTGAAGTCAATGGGTGCGTGAAAACCACGCAGGTCGCACGGAAGCACTTCCGTGCTAACTGCCTGTTTCGCACACCAGCTGTCAAAAGAAGGAATGTAAACAGAAAAGCACCACGTGCTTTTCTGTTCACAAACATCCAAACGGAGTGTCTTTGAGATGAGCGAACCCGGACAACCGAACCGAACTTCACCAAAACGAGTTCGGCCGAACCCGGCAAAAAAAATTCCGGTACGCGACGTCAGGAGATAGTCACTGTCCAGGGTGCTGAAAGAGTTAAACTGTTTCAGCACCCTGGACAGTGACTTACGATCCCAATATACATGAATGTGTAAAAAAAAAAAAAAGAAGTTCTGACTTACCGATAACTCCCGGCTTCTTCCTCCAGTCTGACCTCCCGGGATGACAATTCAGTCCAAGTGACAGCTCCAGCCAATCACAGGCCAAGCACAGGCTGCAGCGGTCACATGGACTGCCGCGTCATCCAGGGAGGTGGGGCCCGATGTCAAGAGAGGCGCGTCACCAAAAGCAACGGCCGGGAGGGAAGTTCTCGGTAAGTACGAACTATTTCTTTTTTTTTTTTTTAACAGGTTTCTCTATATTGTGATCGGCATTCACTGTCGAGGATGCTGAAAGAGTTAACTGCCGATCAGTTAACTCTTTCAGCACCCTGGACAGTGACTGACGTCGACTAGACTCATCTCTATGATGGCGACTGCGCGAAAATCACGCAGCCGCGCATCATACACGGACACACGGAGGTGTCAAGTGGTTTTTGCGTGCGTTCGTCTGAATCAGCCCTTACACTGACAGGCAAATGCTTTGGTATACTAGGTATACCAAAGCATTATATAAGCGATCAGCAGATCGCATGGTGAAGTCACCTAGTGGGACAAAAAAAGAAATAAAAAGTTAAACCTTAAAATAAAGTTTATAAAAAAAAATTAAAATAAAAAAAAAGGAAAAAATAAAAAAATAAAAAGATTACAGTAAAAATAAAAAAAGCACTTTTTTCCCCAAAAAGTAGATTTAGTAAAAGTCTAAAAAATAAAATTAAAAAAACACACACATATATGGTATCACCGCGATCGTAACGGCTCAAACAATAAAGTTAACGCATTAAACAGCAGGGTGAACGGCGTCCAAAAAAACAATGGCAATATTCCTTTTTTTCTCCATTCACCACGATAAAAAAAATAAATGAAAATCAATAAGTCCCACGTCCCCCAAAACACTACCAATGAAATCTACACCTTGTCCCGCAAAAAAAAAGACCACATATGGCTACATCGTCGAAAAAGAAAAAAGTTACGGCTCTTGGAATGCGGCGACGCAAAAACAAGTAAATGTTTGTTTTAAAAGGGTTTTTGTTTTGCAAACGCAGGAAAAACATAAAACCTCTACACATTTGGTATCCCCGTAATCGTGCCGACCAATAGGATAAAGGTCACATGTTATGTATGCCGCATAATAAACGGCGTAAATGTATAATGTGAAAAACAATGCTGGAATAGCGGCTTATTTTCAACTCTTTCCTAAAATAAAGTTACGAAAATTTAACCCCTTAGTGATCAGCCCATTTTAGGCCCTAATGACCAAGCTATTTTATTCGTTTTTCTATAGTCGCATTCAAAGAGCTATAACCTTTTTATTTTTTCGTCTACATAGCTGTATGGGGACTTGTTTTTTGCGGGATTAGTTGTGCTTTTTAATAGCACCATTTTTGGGTACATATAATTTTTTATTAACTTTTATTAACTTTTTTTGGGGAGATTATAAAAAAAAAACTGAAATTCCGCCATTGTTCTATGCGTTTTTAAATTGACGCCGTTCACTGTGCGACGTAAATAACATGTTACCTTTATTCTATGGGTCGGTACGATTACGGCGATACCACATATGTGGAGGTTTTTTTATGTTTTACGACTTTTGCACAATAAAAACACTTTTGAACTAAAATTATTTGTTTTTGCATCGTCGCTTTCCAAGAGCGAACTTTTTATTTTTCCGTCAATGTAGTGATTTTTTGGGCTTGTTTTCTGCGGGCCGAGACATAGTTTTGATTGGTACTGTTTTGGGGTACATGGGACTTAATTCATTTTTATGACTATTTTTGGGGGGCAATGGAAAAAAAATTGCAATTTCGCCATTGTTTTTTGCGTTTTTTTTTTTACCGTGTTCACTTTGCGGTTTAAATTACATAAAAACTTTATTAATGGAGTCATTACGGTCGTGGTGATACCATGTATGTGTACTTTTATTTTATTTTTTTACACTTTTACTAAATAAAACCACTTTTTATGGAAAAAAATGTTAATTTTTTACTGTACTTTTTATTAATAATCTTTATTTCACATTTATTATTTATTTCATTAGTCCCACTAGGGGACTTTACTGTGCGATGTTCCGATCGTTGCTATAATGCTCTGGTATACTTCGTATACCAGAGCATTATTGCCTGTCAGTGTAAATCTGACAGGCAATCTGTTAGGACGTGCCTCCGGCGCGTCCTAACAGGCATATGTCCAGGGCAGACCTGGGGGCTTTTATCAAGCCCCCAGCTGCCATGACACCCCATCGGAGACCCACGATTGCATTTGCGGGCCGCCGATGGGTGACAGAGGGAGCACACTCCCTCTGTAAACAAAGTTAAATGCCGCGGTCGCTATTGACGGCGGCATTTAATGGGTTAAACGGCAGCGATCAGAGTAAACTTTAATCGCGGGCGTTGGAGCAGGACCTCAGCTGTCATCAGACAGCAGAGCCCCGGCTCCTGCCTGCACGGGAGAACTGTGCAGGACTTAGACTAGGCTCACGTGAAAAGGCGTCAGCGTAGCCTAAGGCCCCTTAGTGACCAATGTGAAAAGGCGTATTGTTGGTCACTAAGGGGTTAATCAATATATTATATGCACCCAAAAATGATGCAATTGAAAAATACAACTCGTCCCGCAAAAAAGAAGCCCTTAAACGGATATGTCGACGGAATAAAAAAAAAAGTTACGACTCTTAGAATGCAACAGTGAAAAAATAAAAAATAATCCGCACAAAATGGGCAGGTCATTAAGGGGTTAAAAAAAATAATTAACAACTGGTATTGCCGTGTCCGTAAAAGTCTGAACTAATACAATGCAGCTTTATTTAACCTTCTCGGTAAACGTCTTAAGAAGAAAAAAAAACAAACACATGTACCCCAAAAATGGTATGTAAAAAACAAAAACCTATAGCTTGCACAACAAAAAAAGCCCCCACACGACGGAAAAATACAAAAAAAAGTTATGACTCAGAATGTGGCGACACTAAATTTTTTTTTTAACAAATAGTTTTTTTTATTTATTAAGGTAGGTTAATTTGTATCGGCGTAATCGTATTAACTCAGAATAAAGTGGACATGTCGTTTTTTTTTACCACACAATGAACGCCATAAAAACTAAACCCCCCAAAAAATGACAATTGTTGTTTACCCATTTCACACCACACATATTTTTTTATTTCAGTTTGCCAGTATAGAATAAGGTACATTAACCCCTTAAGGACGCAGCCTAGTTTTGGCCTTAAGGCTCAGAGCCCATTTTTAAAATCTGACATATTTCACTTTATGTGGTAATAACGTCAGAATGCTTAAACCTATCCAAGCGATTCTGAGATTGTTTTCTCGTGACACATTGGGCTTCATGTTCGTGGTAAAATTTGGTCGATATATTCAGTCTTTATTTGAGAAAAATTGCAAAATTTAGAGAAAATTTAGAAAAAATAGCATTTTTCAGAATTTAAATGCATCTGCTTGAAAAACAGACGGTTATACCACCCAAAATAGTTACTAGTTCACATTTCCCATATGTCTACTTTAGATTGGCATCGTTTTTTGAACATTCTTTTATTTTTCTTGGACGTTACAAGGCTTAGAACATAAACAGCAATTTCTCATATTTTTAAGAAAATGTCAAAAGCCTTTTTTTTAAGGTACCTGTTCAGCTCTGAAGTGGCTTTGAGCGGCCTATGTATTAGAAACCCCCATAAAAACACCCTATTTTAAAAACTAGACCCCTCAAAGTATTCAAAACATTTAGAAAGTTTTTTAACCCTTCAGGCATTTCACAGGAATTAAAGCAAAGTGGAGGTGAAATTTGCAAATTTCATTTTTCTTGCGGAATTTCAATTTTATTCATTTTTTTTCTGTAACACAGAAGGTTTTACTAGAGAAACACTACTAAATATGTATTGTCCAGATTCTGCAGTTTTTAGAAATGTCCCACATGTGGCTCTAGTGCGCTCGTGGACTAAAACACAAGCCCTATAAGCAAAGAAGCACCTAGTGCATTTTGAGGCCTCTTTTTTATTAGAATATATTTTAGGCAGCATGCCAGGTTTGGAGAGGTGTTGAGGTGCCAAAACAGTAGGAATCCCCCAATAGTGACCCCATTTTTTTAGGTTCCAGTTCAGTTCTGAAGTTGCTTTGAGGGGCCCATATATTAGAAACCCCTATCAAATACCCCATTTTAGAAACTAGACCCCTCAAAGTATTCACAACAGCATTTAGAAAGTTTATGAACCCTTTAGGTGTTTCACAGGAATTTAGAGCAAAGTAGAGGTGAAATTTACATTTTTTTTTTTGTCAGAAAATCCTCTTTATACCATTTTTTTTATAACACAAAAGGATTTATCAGAGAAACGCAAATTAATACGTATTGCCCAGATTCTGCAGTTTTGAGAAATATCCCACATGTGGCCCTAGTGCGGTAATGGACTGAATCACCGGCCTCCGAAGCAAAGGAGCACCCAGTGGATTATGAGACCTCTTTTTTATTAGGCACCATGTCCGGTTTGAAGAGGTCTTGTGGTGCCAAAACATTGGAAACCCCCCAAAAGTGACCCCAATTTGAAAACTAGACCCCTTGAGGAATCCATTGTAGTTTTCTTGGGGTGCATGCGGCTTTTTGATCAGTTTTTATTCTATTTTTAAGTGGCGCGGTGACTTACAAACAGCAATTCTACTATTGTTTTTTTGTCATTCACTTTTTGTGTTACCTTATTCTAAGCGCCAGAACTTTTTTATTTTTCAATCAATAAAGCCGTGCGAGGACTTATTTTTTGCGTAACGAACTGTAGTTTCGATCAGGACCATTTTTCGGTACATGCGACTTTTTGATCTCTTTTTATTCCATTTTTTGGGAGGTGAAGTGACCAAAGAATTGTGATTGTGGTACGGTTTATTATTATTTTCTCTTACGGCGTTCACCGTGCGGGATAAATAACGAAATAATGTTGTAGTTCAGGCCGTTACGGACGCGGCGATACCAATTATGTATAGTTTATGTGTTTGTTTATATATTTTTATTAATAATAAAGGACTGATAAGGGAAAAAGAGGGATTTTTACTTTTAATACTTTTAAATCTTTTATTTTCTTATTTTTACACATCTTTTTTTAACTTTTTTTTAACTTTATTACTTTGTCCCACTAGGGGACTTGAGGGCAGGAGGCCCTGATCGCTATTCTAATACACTGCACTACATGCGTAGTGCAGTGTATTAGAGCTGTCAGCTACTCACTGACAGCAAGCATAGTGGGTCCTGACGTTGTCAGGACCCACTAGGCTTCCGTCTATGGCATAGCCGGACGCCATTGTTTGGTGTCCGGTTGCCATAGTCACCATCGCCGGCCGCTATCGCGTAGTAGGCCGGCGATGGCAGCTTAACCCCTAAAAAGCCGCGCTCTCTATAGAACGCAGCTTTTAAGGGGTTAATCAGCGGGGACACAGCGATCGGTCCCCGCTGTAGGAGCTGTGACAGCTGCTGAACAAGACAGCAGCGTCACAGCTCCTGTATGTGTCGGGAGGACGGCCGAAACGGGCGTTACTCCTGAGACGTACTATTACGGCATGGAGCGCGAACGATACAGCTGCCATGACGTAATAGTACGTCAAGGAGCGGGAAGGGGTTAAATGGTGCTATGGAAAACTACAACTTGGGCCACAAAAAAAAAAAAAAAAAGCCCTTATACCGACGAAAAAATAGAAAGCAAGTTATGGATTTTGGAAGGCGGGGAGGAAAAATCAAAATTGGACCGTGTCATTAAGTGGTTAATAAATATGTTGCTTCTTACTCCAACAAATTGTTTATTAAAACGGGCACATGAAACGCCAGTCTTAAAAAAAATCTCTCCCAATGACTCTCACCGTGGTCCACACCAGGGAATGACTGGACGTCCCGGAGACCAACTATATTCCAAAAACAGTTTGCCGGGTGCAGGAAACGTTTGTAGCCGGATCATTCTAAAAATCTCCTCCAGTTTATCCTTTACACGTGAACACAGACAACAAACACACAGAGTAATAACCAAACAGCCGCTCACCTTCAGGAAAAATTTGGATATGTCAAAAAGGCGCTGGCTGCAGGCGGTGTAGCACTGGTGCCCCTCCGGAACGCCGTGTTTTTGAAGCATTTTACTAACCACCTCCTTCAGCATCTGGGAAAATAAAACAGATATTGCGGTTATTTTATGTCTGGACTGTAAGGGTCAGCTCACGTGTTGCGCAAATACTGCGGATATTCCGCAACGGAATTTGTTGCGGAATATCCACAGCGTGGTGAACAAATCTCATCCACACTGTGCGTTGTATTTGCGTAAACGCTGCGGGTTTTCCCCCATTAAATTCAATGGGGAGGTAAAACTCGCAACAAATAGCAGTTGTTGCGTTTTATTTGCGGCGGAATCGCAGTGATTCGTCAGAAAAAAACCGCAACGCAGAGAAAAAAAAAAATTCTACTTACCCAGAAGTCTGCGTTCCTTCCTCCAGGCCGGCCTCCTGGGATGGCATTTCAGCCCGTGTCACTGCTGCTGCAGCCAATCATAGGCTGCAGTGGTCTCCTGGGATGAAACGCTAAATGCTGCAGTTTTCCGCAGCGGACATTACAGGCGAAAAACGACACCAGTTTGGTGCGGTTTTTCACCCTGAATTCCCTGTGGCCAACACAGTGTAACTTTACGCAGCGTATCCGCCCCGTGTGAACTAAGCCTAAGGCGGCAGATATAGACCGCTGTTTTTACATGGTCTTTATGAATACGTGTGATTTTTGTGTGATTAGCGGTCACGATGAAGTGGATCGGTCAGATATTTATTCTGCCCTGTGAATGAATATACGTGCAGCGCTGGCCTTGCACCGCAAGTATAAGTTCTAACACTAACTAATAAGACATAACTCGCCTAAATCAGCATCTGGCACTGAGGTGCAGGCAACAGCAACAAAGCTCCATTCAAGTGAACTGCCGGTCTCAGCGATGACATACCGTACATGCCAGCATCATCGCTGAGGCCAGTGATTGGTTGCAGAAGTCACATGGATGTACGGCATGTCATCGCTGAGGCCAGTGATTGGTTGCAGCGGTCACATGGATGTACGGCATGTCATCGCTGAGGCCAGTGATTGGTTGCAGCGGTCACATGGATGTACGGCATGTCATCGCTGAGGCCAGTGATTGGTTGCAGCGGTCACATGGATGTACGGCATGTCATCGCCGAGGCCAGTGATTGGTTGCAGCGGTCACATGGATGTACGGCATGTTATCGCTGCAGAAAAAATAAACAAAGACTGGCGGGGATCACCGGAGCATCAGCGCTGGAGCTGCAGGGGATTTAACAGGTGAGTATGGTTTCTTTCCAGCAGTCTCGTTTTTTTATGGTCTCCTGATTGCTATGTGGGACAAAAAAGGATCAAACATTAAGAGATCATGGTAAGTGTTGCTGGACCTTTAGGAATCATAATCCGAACGGTTTTATTGGCACCGATCCTATTTAGCGCTCACGGAGCCGTCTATCAACTGTTTTAGTGCAACCTCTTATACAGGAACACTTAACTAACCCCATTGTTATCTATTGATCCAGAAGACAAAGTACTAATAGTAACTGGGTCAGGTGTAACTGTGCTCCACTGAAAACAGCCGTCCCGCACTTTCAGAGCATTTACACTGCAGTTCCTTAACCAAAGAGAGACAGTCCATTGATATAGTCATTTACAATAGTGTATACTGATAGAGAGCAACGTTCCCGTCCACAGAGATCCCTAAATAGGCTAAAGGGAATGGAGGCAGAATATTTGGAGAATTCATTTATTTACAGATTATGACGCTACACACATTTTGGATGAGTGACAAATCTCTTGTGACTATTCGCCTGTCCCTGGTGTTATCGGCTGAGTACAAACATCACCGGCGGCTCTCACGTTCCATCACACCTTCTAAAAACACCATCCAGCCTCTCCATGAGGATATAAATTTACCAGTATTTCAATAGCAATTTAAATGGACACTAACTTTTCAAACAACTTATGCTGATCGAATAGTGTACCTGATATAGATCAACTCCGATTAACTTAATGTTACAACGTAGTCATTTTATCCACTCAAATTCTGTGTGTAGTTGCTGCCTCTAGGCGTCTCCCTTCCTGTAATCTGCTGTCCACCCCCTGTTGTCTAGCAAAATCCATCCCTAGTTACAGAGCAGAGAAGATGGACTGCCTGCCCATACAAGTCTAAAGTGAAGGAAGGGGGAGCAGGAGTAGGGAGAGGGGGAGCAGAGAAAGAGACACAGACATGCTGCCCATACAAGTATAAGCAGAGGGGAGGGGAAGAAGGAGGAGGGAGCAGAGAGTGTGTCAAACAAGCTACCCATAGAAGTCTATGGAGAGGTGAGCAGAATGAGAAAAACACACCCAGATGCGCTACAGCTTCTGGTAAGAGGTGCGTGTCACCCCACTGCTGGATTCTTAGCTACACTGCTCATTACTGCTGTATAAAAGGTCCTCCATGCTGCTGCAGATTATATATATATATATATATATATATATATATATATATAGTGTGTGTTATAGCGATAGTAGAGCAGGATTCCCCTCTTCTATGTGTGCAGTGTATAGAAGACATGAGGCTCCGTCCACTAGCTCAGAGACAACTGAGAATTAGAAAGGGAACATGCAGAGGGGAAAACTGCTTAAAAAAAAAAAAAAAGGCCAAATACAAGTCATATAGTGGCCAGAAATAGTGTTATTCCTCATGCACACACATATGACCGCTTTTTCTGAAAAATGTCGCCTGAAAAATTAGGTACACTTTAAAAAGTACGGTTGTGAAATACAGGCAGAGAGATCGACATTATGCAGCAGAGCCTAAAACGACTCCCAACACCGTGTCCAGGTAGTAGGATAAGCAATTAGGTAAAGCTTTTCGTGCAAATTAGCCGGAGTGTCTGCTGTCAGGGAATACAGGGATCAGGGAATACAGGGATCAGGGAATACAGGGATCAGGAATGTTACTCTTCATCATTGCCAATCTTTATTGATCTTCCAGGAGACTAGAGTCGGCATATCAGTAAATCCTCCTCCCCCTATAGCAACAGCCACGCATGCTTAACATGACACCAAGTTAGATTGTATAATAGTGAGAAATTAAAAAGAGGAACGGTATTACTATACATTGTCCACCGCTAGTACTACCTGTTTTACAAACAGATACATTTAAATAAATATAGAAAAGTGCTAATTTTTGCAAATTTTCTCTACATTTTGGTGTTTTTCACAAATAAATATTGAATTTTTCTACCAAATTTTTTCACTAACAAAGTACATTATGTCACGAGAAAACAGTCCCAGAATTGCTTGGTTAGGTAAAAGAATTCCAAAGTTATTACCACATAAAGGGACACGTCAGATTTAAAAAAAAAAAAAAAATCGGCTTGGTCTTTAAAGAGGCTCTGACACCAGATTATCAAATCCCTATCTCTTATTGAATGTGATCGGCGCTGCAATGTAGAGAACAGCAAGGTTTTTGTTTTTTAAAAACGATCATTTTTGGCCAAGTTATGAGCAATTTTATATTTATGCAAATGAGCTTTTCAATGGACAACTGGGCGTGTTTTCTCGTATTACCAACTGGGCGTGTATTGTGTTTTTACCAACTGGGCGTTATGAATAGAAGTGTATGACGCTGACAAATCAGCATCATACACTTCTCATCGTTCCCACCCAGCTTCTTTCACTAAATACACACAGCGTGCCGTCACCCACAGGTCCTTCAACCTTGTCGTCGGACAAAGAAGATACATCGGCTGAAAGGCGTCCAAAAGGTAAATATGCTCGTCTCTAGGGAGTTTGCTATGCTTACCTGCACATGGTGATGCTGCTGCAAATTCAACTGTACGCCTGGAGCTGTGGTGTATTCTCTCTTCCGACGCCAAGGTTGAAGGACCTGTGGGTGACGTCATCATTCTCAGCCAGCTTCTTTCACTGCAGACACAGCGTGACGTCACCCACAGGTCCTTCAACCTTGGCGTCGGAAGAGAGAATACATCACAGCTCCAGGCGTACAGTTGAATTTGCAGCAGCATCACCATGTGCAGGTAAACATAGTAAACTCCCTAGAGACGAGCATATTTACCTTTTGGACGCCTTTCAGCCGATGTATCTTCTTTGTCCGACGACAAGGTTGAAGGACCTGTGGGTGACGGCACGCTGTGTGTATTTAGTGAAAGAAGCTGGGTGGGAACGATGAGAAGTGTATGATGCTGATTTGTCAGCGTCATACACTTCTATTCACAACGCCCAGTTGGTAAAAACACAATACACGCCCAGTTGGTAATACGAGAAAACACGCCCAGTTGTCCATTGAACTGGTAGCATCAAAACAGATACTGTAAAGAGCTGGGCAAGGGTGAAAATGAAAAATGACTACTAGAGTAAGGTGGAAAACATATAGGTACTTCTACGGTTTTGTTTTTTACATTTTAAGCTCAGAAAACCCCCTTAACCCCTTCACGACTGAGCCTGTTTTGGCCTTAAAAACGTAGCAGATTTTTTTTTATCTGACATGTGTCACTTTATGTGGTAATAACGTTGGAATGCTTTTGCCTATCCAAGCGATTCTGGAATTGTTTTCTTGTGACATGTTGTACTTTGTTAGTGAAAATATGTGGTCGATAAATTCAAAAAACACCAAAATTTAGAGAAAATTAGCGCTTTTCTATATTTAAATGTATCTGCTTGTAAAACCGGTAGTAATACCACACATAATAGTTACTATTATACATTCCCCATTTGTCTACTTTATGTTTGCATTGTTTTTTGAACATCCTTTTATTTTTCTAGGACGTTGCAAGGCTTAGAACTTTAGCAGCAATTTCTTACATATTCAAGAAAATTTCAAAAGGCTATTTTTACAGGGACCAATTCAGTTCTGGGGGCCATACAATACAATACAAACCCCCATAAATCCCCCCATTTTAAAAACTGCACCCCTCAAAGTATTCAAAACAGCATTAAGAAAGTTTCTTAACCCTTTGGGTGTTTCACAAGAAATAAATTAAAGTAGGGGAGTTGGAATTTACAAATGTAATTTCTTTTGCAGATATTCATATTTAATCCTGTGGGTTTTTACCAGAGAAACGCAACTCAATATTTATTACCCAGAATCCCAGTTTTTAGAAATATCCCACATGTGGCCCTAGTGTGCTTATATACTGAAACATCGGCCTCAGAAGCAAAGGAGCACCTAGAGGATTTTGGGGCCTTCTCTGTCAACCACTTCAATGCTGCGGACGCCGTTGACCGCCGCATTGAAGGGGTTAAGCGACGGCGATCGGCGGTAATTGCCATCGCCGCCGTTGCAGCGGGATGTCAGCTGTATATTACAGCTGTCACCCGCTGAAGATGAAGCGCGCACAGCTCCTGTGCCTGCTTCATCTTCATGACGGGTCTGGTACGTCTGATTGCGGGAAGCTGCTTGTTAAGCCAACGCGCCGAACCCGTCATATTGCGGGAAGGGGTTAAACGTCCGTGTTCTCTACAACATTTCTACAAGACAATCCTACACATTGACCGACACTGTGGGTACGTTTTCTTAATTCCTTTCTAGGTGCAATGTTCCCTTAAGTTCATACAAAATTACAAGGGAGCACAAGCACTGATATAAAGCTATATTATATTGATCTGTGGAACACTGGTGTGGTTCATCTTTTGAGCTCGTAAATTTACTAAGCTGCCCTGTGATCATTCAAACCAGTCCCAAAAGTTAGGATAGAAAGCAACTAAGGGCTCATTCAGACGAGTGTAAAACTCGTCCATGTGCGGTGTGTGGAAATCACTCACAGAACACTGACCCATTGATTTCAATGGGGCTGTTCACACATGCGTGGGTTTTCACGCAACGAGAGTCTGCTGCATGAAACTCACTACATGTCCTATATTGGTGCGTTTTTACGCACCTACGTGCCCATTAAAGTCAACGGGTGCTTGAAAACCACACGCAGTAAACGGACGCACATCCGTGTGCTTTGCGTGACTTACGCATCAATTCCAATCATTTATGCGCGTTTACGCGCGGAAATCTGTAACGCTTGTGTGAATGTAGCCTAAGACATCTTACCCGATTGTGTTTCTGAGACCTAGACTCCTTGAGCTCATTCTCCGGATTCACACTTTGTTTGGGTTGGGTCGCTTGGCTGCTCAAAGCTGTTCCCCGATCTCTGGATGAAGGTCTCACTGAGGAGGACACTGGCGGTGCGATCCTTTCAGAACGAGGTCTCGTTACGTTAATGCTAGACTTCGGACCACTGCTTTCACTAGCAAGAGACAGCAAAGAGTCTGAGCTTTCAGATTTAGCGAACCTGGAGTCAAACATAAAACACATCACGGTGAGGACTTTGATATATCAAAATGAACAAGTGGCTATACTCTAATGCTAAGTGACCCTGCACGCAGCCACTTGCTTCCAAGACATTAGAATTTGGCAACCCCCATTCTCAGCATCAATGCGGTTGCCTATGGTCAAACCACAACCAAACTTTTAAAGTATATACAGTTAATATAACACAAAGTCTGGAGGGAAAAACCTTTAACAACATGCACATTGGTCTTGGAAATGAAGGCTGAATACACACGTGTGCTCAGGAGCCCCTTCCTCCAGTCCGTTTTTAAATGGATTGTCCCATAAAAACAACTCTAGTACACATGACCTACTATGGCATAACACCCCCTGTGAACGAGGACGGAGATTTGTAGTGCACCCGTCACGTAATAGTATATGATCCCTGCAGCAGTCACAGATCGCGACAGACTGCCGAAAATTAGAACAGCCGGACCTGCTGGATTAATTTTCAAAAGGGGTTGTCTCGCCAAGAAAAAAATCCTATAGTCAAAAAAAGGATTGGAATCCAGCAGAGGGAAGAAGGGAAGCCGTCCCTCAGCAATCTTTTTGGGGTTATTTCCATTCTTCCTTGAGCTGGGTTCAGATCCTTTTTTTTTGGGCAAATGAGAATGGATGGGAGAACGGAAGTGTGAATGCAGCCTGAAGATTGCCTGTGAAGCAATGAAAACAAGTACATAATCCCTAATATATTCTGCAAAACAGTTCACCCTAAGGCTACGAAGGTAATATAATAAAAAATACAACTCCATTATTCCTTTTAAAACAAACAAAAAAAAAAGATGATAAAATGTGGAATTCAAGACCTGTACCTTTTACTTGCAATCAACCCATCGAGGTCCCTGGATCGGCGTTTGAGCCTCAGGGGGTCCACACCTTGCAAGGATTCTCCATCCGGAACACTACCTGGCTCAGAGAGAACGGCAGGAGACGGAAGGGGGCTCAAGGCAAAAGGGATTGGACAGCATTCTCTGGTACAGGTTGTCTGGGTTTCGTAGCGAATGAGACGAGACTGGAGCTCTGTAAACGCTACGTCGCGATCTAGAGATTTCCTGTTATCAAGGCAATACCTGAAGGGGAGAGAGTGAAGCAATGTCACAGACAACGGGATATTTGTAATACTATGGCAAAAGGGCAGCAACAATGACACTGCATCGCTGGAGTATTTTGTGGTTGCCACTTTAGCAGTGAATGCGTTACGATCCCATCATATCCCCACTGATCAGTAAGTTTGGGTAAATCCTGTCGCCATAACTTATATTCATGCGAGGTGCAATGAAGACGTGAAACCCGCGCAGCTCTGCGACACCGTGCATTGACTGTGGTGCAAATATAAGCAGAAGTATCACTGCACCACCATAGCAGCACGTGCGGTGGATTTCAGCCTTTCCTGCGTCTGGGGGAGATCCGGCTCTGGGGAGATCTAAATGAGGAAATTATTAAGAACTTACTCAAGTCCGTGGTAATGACATTCAGACGCTTTTTCGAAAGGCAGGGCTCTCAGTTTCCGGGGGGTAAGTTCTGGAGTTAACCGGAAAGCGTTATCACTGGAAGACAAGAGAGTGGGGGAAAAAGATCAGGACCATAGGTTATATTGATCTGTATATATAAAGGACTTACAACAAATCTTCTACATTTTTATGAACTAAAAAGGCACTTTTCACATGATTTTTCAGAATAAGCTGTCCTGTGTGTACATGAGCAATAACACTATTTTTTGGCCATTATATGACTTGTGTTTGGCCTTATTTAGCAGTTTTCCCAATTTCTATGAATCAGTGGACGGAGCCTAACGGTCACGTCTTCTATATACTACACACAGGAAAAGATCTCTCATATATATATATATATATAAATATGAGAGAGATATACATACATACATACATACGAGCATCTCTATCTGTAAATATATATATATATATATATATATGAGAGAGATATACATACATACGAACATCTCTATCTGTAATTATATATATATATTTACAGATAGAGATGCTCGTATGTATGTATGTATATCTCTCTCATATTTATATATAATTACAGATAGAGATGCTCGTATGTATGTATGTATGTATATCTCTCATATATATATATATATATATATATATATATTATATATATATATATATATATATATATATATATGCGCAGCAGCGCATGGAGGACATCATACAGCAGTACTGAGCTGTGTAGCTGAGAATCCAGCACTGGGGTGACATGTTACACTTACCAGAAAGCTGCTGCTGCAGCATCTGTGTGTCTCTCCCTCTACTCCCCTCCCCAGACTTCGATGGGCAGCCTGTCTCTTTCTCAGCTACCTCCTCCCCTTTCCACAGGCTTGTATTAGCGGCATGTCTGTCGTTCTATGCCCTTACTCCCTCCTCCTCCTCCCCCCCTCCATAGATTTGTATAGGCAGGCAGTGAAAAGACATGCCCACCTCCTGCACTCAGTCTCCTTTGCTCAGTAACTAGGGATTGAAAGTGTCTATTGAAATAGGCGGTCAGTGTAAAGCAAGACAGGCCGGGTCCTCGAGATGCTCCTGATAAGCTTTTTAGTCTCCCGGAATCTTGTGTAGAGAGCGATCTATCAAGTTCTCCTACAAAAGTCGTAGCCCACCCTGGTTGCTGTGTGACATAAGGGAATGTACTGGTCCCCGGGCCCACCATCTCCTATATAACAAGCTGCCTGGAGGTTCATACAGAGGTCAGTGTTAAAGAGGCTCTGTCACCAGATTTTTCAGCCCCTATCTCCTATTGCAGCAGGTAGGCGCTGCAATGTAGATTACAGTAACGTTTTTATTTTTAAAAAACAAGCATTTTTGGCCAAGTTATGACCATTTTTGTAGTTATGCAAATGAGGCTTGCAAAAGTCCAAGTGGGTGTGTTTAAAAGTAAAAGTCCAAGTGGGCGTGTATTATGTGCGTACATCGGGGCGTTTTTAATACTTTCACTAGCTGGGCGCTCTGAAGAGAAGTAACATCCTCTTCTCTTCAGAACGCCCAGCTTCTGGCAGTGCAGATCTGTGACGTCACTCACAGGTCCTGCATCGTGTCGGCACCAGAGGCTACAGTTGATTCTGCAGCAGATCGACTTACCTGCAAACGCTGATGCTGCTGCAGAATCAACTGTAGCCTCTGGTGCTGATGTGGCCGTCACGATGCAGGACCTGTGAGTGACGTCACAGATCTTCACTGCCAGAAGCTGGGCGTTCTGAAGAGAAGAGGATGTTACTTCTCATCAGAGCGCCCAGCTAGTGAAAGTATTAAAAACGCCCCGATGTACACACATAATACACGCCCACTTGGACTTTTACTTTTAAACACACCCACTTGGACTTTTGCAAGCCTCATTTGCATAACTACAAAAATGGTCATAACTTGGCCAAAAATGCTCGTTTTTTTTAAATAAAGACGTTACTGTAATCTACATTGCAGCGCCGATCTGCTGCAATAGCAGATAGGGGCTGCAAAATCTGGTGACAGAGCCTCTTTAAGTACACATTACACAGCTCAGCATCTTTCTCACGTGGACTAGAACAAGTGTAACAGAGTGGAAATGAAAGCATGGACCTGTGCTCCAAACACTGACAGAGGCCGTAGTCCTGAGGGGGGGGGGGTCAGGATTCTTACAGGCCCGTCACCAAAGATATAAGGGGTTCATCATAAAGCTACTGCGAGCAAAAGCGCAATCGAAAAGCGCTTCATAGGGCAGTATGTGAGGGAAACAGAAACGAAGGACACCAGAGGCCAACAGCTCCACTGCTCACATTTTACAAGGCATAACCGCTAAGCCGGAATATCAAATTGTGGTACTGATGTAGCCCTGGACGTCCCCGCCTGGTATTCGGGACTTACAACAGTAATTTACTAGGAAGGAAAAGCTGATTTTGGGGGCCCACACACGTAGCAGGTTTGTTTTGGATGTGCCGCAGCATTTCTGGAGCAAAATCTGCACGTGTTCGGTGTGGATTTTGCGGTGTATTTCACCCCTTATACACTGAAAAAGGGTGAAATTCGCAGTGAACTTCCAGACCACAATGAGCACGCTCTGATTTACGGGCAGAAAACGTTCAGCAGCATGCGGATGAGATTTATTTTTATTTCCTCCGCATGCCTACAACAGTCTCCATCTGGATTTTCAGACCGAAAATCCGCAAAGTCCACAATGTGTGCAGGGGGCCCCTCTATGGACCGCACTCCCCATCAAATCTCACTCCCCATCTCTCTTGGGCCTTGATCTACATCTTTTAGGCACAACACAGAGGGGTTCAGAAGAGCTTACATGGAGGAGGGCTGTGTATCTGCACCTTTTAAACCCAAAACCACCTGACCTCCAAGGAGTTTCCATTTGACAAAACCCAGAAACCCCCATCGACTCTCGTCCTCTATAGAGGCGACAATTAGTAACACGATTAGAAGAGGTGATAAAACGGGAGGTTTGGTGAAGGGGGGGGTTACTGCACCTCCTACTCCGCAGAGCGGCTTGACCGATCCCTCTCGGTAAAGGGGTCGTCCCATATAAAAAAGTGGACATCATAGCAAGGAACCACCTCTGAGCCGGAGCTGCTGTAAAGAGAAGCTCCCACTCTGGCGGGCTTGGAACGACGATGGTTTTTATGGTCACACAATTATTTGTAGGGGACGTCATACAATATTACCACTTCCCTGCAGGGGAATGAACGGCCGCAGCGATTAGCAAATAATTCTAAGAAATCATCCCAGTTTGGACAACCCTGTTAGAGAAAAAGTGAGAGAGAGATGTATGCGAGGCGGTGACGTCATCGCGCCTGTCTGCGCCGTACCGCACAGAACAGAGGGATCTCCTCCACTCGTCATGGGAATGGGGTTAGGCGAGTATGTATATTATTATTTCTATCAGGCACTATTGGGTGCATTATACAGCGTGGGTGCAGCTATGGGGGATTTTATACTGTATGGGGTGCATATATTGGGGGCATTATACAATGTGAGGGCTGCTATAGGGGCATTATACTATGTAGAGGCAGCTATTGGGGCATTATACTAGGGAAGTGGCAGATATGAGGGGCATTATGCTCTGTGGGGGCAGATATAGGGGCATTATATTGTGCGGGGTGCACTATAGGGGCAATATACTGCAGGGGCCATATTATATACGATAGTATACAGCAGGCCCAGGACAAAAAACACACACACACACGTTATAGTGGTTCGTCTCATGTGTATGAATGAGGCTTTAGAAACTCATTGCTGAAAGAGTGAAATGTCTTATAGGCCTCAGAAAAATAGTATGGCAATATAGAAAGATAGATGACAAGCAATATGAGGGCCATTAAAGCTCCCACAAGGGTGGCCCCTGAGTGGTATATCTGCCTAGTCTTACAGTAACATTGGAGCAAGGATTGCATCACGGCATGACTAGGTAGATATGCCATTGTAACTCTAGGAAGGCCGGGCAGCGACCACGGTGGGAGCTGCAATGGCACTTCTATTGGTGGTCAGCCAGTATTCCCAGAAATGGGATGTAAAAGTAACAGAAATGATAATCAGTAATATTTCATAGTAACTTATTTCATGGAGTATTTTCCCTCTATGCTTTGTCGTCTCTTAATAAATCACAGTGAACCCGAGATGAGGAACAACTAAACTTTAAAAAACTCATTTGTAGAATTGAAAAGCCCGTGTAAAAGTAGAAAACAGAATCCACAGCGCCCTCTAGTGTCCATAGTGAAGCATGGCAAGTCTTGTGATCCTTTATATGGCAAGAGGTCACATATTTCACTACCTCAGAATGAGTCAGATTTACAAATAAAATAGAGAGCGATAATATAAAAAAGGTGGCGATTTTAGGGAATAAATAAGAGGAGCCATATTGCAAGACCCCTGGGGTGTAGGAGGTGGAGTGCACGCTCGTCCTTATTTCTGCATTTTATTGAGTGTGTCACACCGTACGCAGAAGATCAACGCTGCAATATATTTTAGGGTTTTATTATTACGGAAGGATTTTTTTTTTTTAACCACGGAGGTATTTTAAGGCTTTTATAACCGTTTCTAGTTTAACCCCTTGGCGACATCCGACGTACTAGTACTGAAATGTCGCAAAGGGAGGTATGCAGCACGCTCACAGGCTGTGCGCGCTCCATACTCAGCGGGTGACGGCTGTGTTACACAGACGACACCTCACTCCAACGGGCGGAATCAAAGATCACTTTGATTCCGCTCGTTTAACACCTTAAATGAGGGCCCCCAGGTCCGCCATCTTTGTACTCCTTTGAAACCTCCCCTCCAGCAATGCTTCAAAGGAGACGGTCACAACCACAATATACTGCAATACATTCGTATTGCAGTATATCACGCAAGCCATCCAACGATCGCGGTTCAAGTCCCCTGGGGGGACTAATAAATAAAGTAAAAAACTGACAAAGGTTTTTTTATGTTCCAAAAAAAGTATTAAAAGTTAAAAAAAAATAAAATAAAATGTAGAATTTTTTCCCTAAGTCAATGTTTAAAAAAAATAAAAAAGTTTAACATAACTGGTATCGCCGAGTCTGTAAAAGTCTGAACTATCACAATACAGCGTTGTTTAACCCGTTCTGTGAATGGTGAAAAAAAAATAAATATATATATATATATATATATATATATATATAAAACGCACAAATTTCGGTTTCTGTTTTTGGTCACCTCATTTATAAAAATCGGTGAAAACTACGGCTCGCTCTGCAAAAAAATAAAGCCCTCACACCGCTAAAAACATAAAACAAAACAAATTAGGTATCGCCGTAATCGTAGTAACCTGTAGAATAGGGTGCACATGTCGTTTTTACCGCCTGATGGATGTCGTAAAAAGAAAACCCCCCCAAAATAATGGCGTAATCGTGGTTTTTATTTTTCCATTTCACCCCACAAATAATTTTTTCCAGATTCCCAGTACATTATGCGGTACAATAAATGGTGCCATTAAAAACTACAACTTGTCCTGCAAAAAAACAAGCCCTCATACGGCTATGCCGACGGAAAAAGAAAGAAGTTACGGCTTTTGGAAGGCGGGGAGGAAAAAAACGAAACTGGCCGTGTCTAACCCTTTCCTTTTACTAAATGTCACTGCATTCTTACAGGTTTTTTTTTGCCTGACATGATTATATTTTGTAGGTCATGGGTAGAGAGAGGGGGGGGGGGGGGGCAAAACTAAAGTGTTTCGGGTTTCTCTTTTATAAGTTGGTTGGTTAAATACAAAAAAAACAAATGCCCTAAGGGGGGGGCATGCAGCCGACCGTGGTTTCAATGGTCCGTGCATTGCCGGGAGCCTGGACCGCAAAAAGATAGGACGTGTCTTATTACGGCCGCATTTTTCGGTCCAGGCTCATTGAAATGAATGTTCACGGCCCGTGATTTGCGGGTGACACCGCGGCCGTCCGAGCCGCAAATCACGGCCTGTGCACACCACTATGGTCGCGTGCACGAGGCTTTATTCTCCTACACATAGCAATGCCCAATACAGGTACATGCATATATGGCATAAAATATTTTTAACATTTTTTTAAAATACTCCTCTGAATTAACTTTTATCCGACGAGTAGTAGATCATTGGCCATAACTCAATTTAACTCCTGGAGAACGCAACTATTTTGGGTCAATACTACAATCAAGAGCCATAAGTTAGTCATTTTTTTGGTGCCATGAAAACCCATCAGCACCTGCAACTGGGTTATGGCGGTGCCAATGGGGTGACAGAGGGTACAGAGAGAACATTTACATAGACACGGTGATGCAGGTGAATTTTAATCCCAGACGAACTATGGGTTAAATGACCTCAACTAGCAGCATATCATGGGGATTAGACCTGTGGTCAGACCAGGACTGTTCGATCAAGTCAGTAAACATGCAGTTGGGCCAGGAAGAGGCGATGTCTGAACAAGGCCTTAGATACAGATACGAGCTATAGACAGCCATTCACCATCTTCAGGAGACCGGCAGGTTTTGTTTTTTTAGGTGGTTTTCGTCAACAAAGGAAAAATCCTAGTAAAAAAACGCGGTGGCCGTCCCATTGATTTAAATGGGATTTTTGAGGCGGAACACACCTCAAGAAAGGTCATATTATGGATAGGAGGTGATTTCGGCATGGTTTCCACATCAAACACAGCGCCAAAAAACTCTGTGTGAACTAGGCCTAAGGGGCTAGCGTGGAGCCGCTGACCAGCTTTAGTACTCATCAGCCAGATGCAGATCGGAGGCGCTCCTTACTGACTATGTGCAGGCACCTGGTAACGCCATTGAGCCGCCAGCTCGGTACCGTGTGAAAATTAAAATAAGTACAAAAGTAGAGCTTTGGAGGGCTACTCCTTGAGTACTCATTTGAACCCCGGCAGCTTTGCCCGTCCGCATCCAATTCAGTCTCAAGCCTAGAAGTATGAACGACACTGAATTCACAGCACACCCATGCCTGTAGCGGCGTTCTTGCGACCTCTGGGTACACGGTGCTAGAGCAACGTTCTATGCCACACAAAGAACAAAGACGCCAGTTTAGTTTTACATGAATTTTCCTTCTTTAGCTTTATACGCAGCCTCTGCACATGGGAGATGATCATCCCGGAACAAACAAGACAAAAATTGGATTCCATAAGTAATTTTTCCATGTTTGAGGTAATATACATTCTGTAATTTGCCCTCATACATTGGATTATTTGGATTTTAAGCAACGACACTCGGAGCGGCATCAAAGAGAACCTTTCACCTCCCCGTACATGAGCAGCTGGTTATAGGCCAGGCTTCACAAACCCGCTCACTTTACACTTTTTTCCTCTACTCCTCCGCTCTTTACATATCGGTCCCGTTATATTTGGCGCCTGATATGTAAATAACCCCCTGAACTGTCAATGGGGCGTTTCTATCTAACTAAATTGCAGCGGGGGCGTGATCTCTTCACTCTGACATTGTCCAATCAGCTACGGTCAGTGTCAGGGCAGCTTGCGCTGTGTTCCCTCCCGCAAGATCACACACAGACTGGTGGTTCTGCAGAGAGCGCTCTCTCAGTCTGTGTGTGTTCTCACGGGAGGGAAGCAAGCCGCCTTGACACTGACCGTAGCGCATTAGATCGCGCCCCCTTGCCATTTAGTTAGATAGAAACTCCCCATTGACCATTCAAGGGTTTATTTACATATCGGGCGCCAAATATAACGGCACCGATATGTAAACGGAGGAAGAGAGGAAAAAAGTGTAAAGTGAGAGAGTTTGTGCAGCCGGCCTATTACATGCTGCTCATGTACGGGCAGGTGAAAGCTTCTCTTTAAACACATGATCTACAGGTTATCTTTATATTACTACAAACTGATCACCGTGATCTAATGTGAGGTCAGGACAGGCACTTGAACACGGAAACACCGGACTAGATATGAGAACTTGTTCAGATATCTCACAGATCGAGAAATAATAATAAAATATTAAAAGGTCGGTCTGTAGGAGGGACAGCTCAATCCAACTGATGTCAGCAAGTACCTGACGACGCCAAGGCCTCTCCATTAGGACATCACTTTATATGTGGAGGACAGGACGGGGTCTAAGGGGTAGTCACTCCACAACAACCGCTTTACAGAAGGGTGTCAGAGGGTGGTCAGTCTATGTGCGGGAATAGAAAGCCACTCTGTGCTCCCTCCTGGGCAGGCCCGGCCTGTCCATACATTACATGGAAGGTCATTCATTTGCATTGCCGGCATGTAAGGCTAATGTGTGGCTTGCTGTGGGGTCAACTGATCTCTGATCTCTGTATTGGTCTTCGTGAGAGCGAACAAACAAATGTTTTCTAACCACATAGTGGATTTGGCCTGCACATCTTCTCAGAACATTTTAACGGTCTGACAATATGGTACCTGCTGGACCCCCCTGATGTGGGACAATAGGTGGCCATACACTTTAGATAGCTGTCGGCCGAACGCTCGTGCAGCTGATAGCTATTCCTCTCGACTCCCCCATACACTTGTTCCCAATGGGGAGAGGGAAATAAGAACCCCCACCACATCTCTTGTGACGGCTGATTCTTCTCCCCCGCGACCTCTCCGTTGGTAAAGAGTCGGCACACTGCCACACACATTACATGGTCGGCCGGCTCGGTCAACATACGGGCACCTTAAAGGATTTTTTCTTACTGCTATTAGAGAGGTTCTTTGGGTGAAGTTATTAATTACAAAATATTTACACTTAAATACAATTTCCTGTAACCCAACAATAAAATAAGTCGCCCCCCCCCCCTACTGCTGCACATTTACTCCCCTTTTCCACTTAATCGGGGATGCCTTCTCACCAGAATCGAATGTCTCCCTGATGTAATATATAGGTGTGTAATAAACGGGACCTTTACCCTCTTTGAACCTGCAACGGCTGGAGCTCCCCTATGGCTGCACCATGTGGAGTGAAGTATTTCAGTAACTCCTTCGCATCCAGTAGAGTATTCCCCTCTTTTTGAATGTCCTTCCGGCCAAGCAGCTGCTCTGATGAACTGGAGAGAATCGACGCCCTGAAGAGAGGCGAGGAAATAGAGAACCGCCAATATATAGACAGATCACACACACGATAACAATCATAAACAGTCTCCGATTCATGAAAAAAAAAACACTTACCTAATTCTCTGCTTTATTTTCTCAAAATTTTCCAAATTCTGTAAAACATTTCTTTCTGGCCATTCAGATGAATTCATATGAAATAATGCGCTTGTATTAGACTCTAATAATAAAAAAATAAAAAAAAGTTAAATATTTAGACAATAGCAATACAGATATTCTTCTCTTATTTTGGAAACTTCTCAACTGAACACAGCAACGCTAATCTTCCATCGTAACATGGAGTTAAAGGGATGTCCAGACAGGGGGCGGTTTTTTATACTAATGACATATCCGCAGGTTAGGTCATCATTATTTGATCGCTGGGGGTCAGAAACCTGGACCCTGCTCCGATCAGCTGTTCTAGCAGCCAGGAAACATGCAGTGGTCGGTGCCGGATGCAGACGGCTCGAGTGACATTATAGCAGCCGTGCTGCAGCTCTGCTCTGATTCAAGTGAATAGTAGAGCTGCAGCACGGCCGCTAGACTGTAACCAGAGCCGTCTGCATCCGGGACCAACCACTGCATAACTTCCAGTGCCTGGAGGCAGCCGAAACAGCGGATGGGTCCGGAGGGGTCGGACCGGCACCGATCATATACTGATGACCTAACCGGTGGATACATCATCAGTATAGAAAACCGAAACACTGTCAGGACAGCCCCTTTTAAAAGAAAATAAAAAAAGTGTTTTAGTCCCAGTTTGTACATTCTCCCCGTGTTTGCCTGGGTTTCCTCCCACACTCCAAATACATACTGATAGGTTAATTGTCTACCTAGGAAATTGGCCCTAGAACATGTGTGTCTGATATAGGAAAATTAGACTGAGGACACCATTGGTGACAAGCTCTTTACAGCGCTGCGGAACACGTTAGCACTATATAAGAAAAGGGAAATACATAAAAAGTACGTAAAACAGAACATTAGTTACGTGAAGTCGTCTCCCAAGAGAGTGACAGGGGAGCTGCATACTGAGCCGTATGTGTATAGTTTTACTATTCTGCCTTACCTAGACCTCCAGCAGTACAATAGAGCTGTCATATGTCACCAAGTCCCTTGCCCTCAGGCAACCCTGTCCCAGTCTAAACAGCAAAGCTGACGGGTGAACTACAGGAAACAGCTTCTTGTGTGCGCTCTAATGGTCCGTGTGAACACTGTAATATTTGACAGTATAGGGAGGATTACCACATAAAGGCATCCTGCGCACGAGCCGGAGAATATTCATGACTTTGTGCACTTCTGCAACCAATTCGCTCCCTTACAGCTGGACGGACGGACGGACACACACACCATGAAAGTCGGCCTATCGTTTTAAAAACCACAATGTAGAGTACGGGCCGTTGTCCACAGAAAAAGTAATCATCCATGTTGGATTTTACGGCCAGTCGTCGGCTGAACTAGGAGTGTATAGCCCTATCGGCCAATAATTGTATTCAATAGCATTCTGATTTTTTTTTTACACTAAAAATGTGATCTGCCAGTTAGACCATAAACATGCAGGATCTTCAACCAGCATGTTGATGGTTGAACGTTCATGTGTTATAATTGATCGTCCGTAACGTGGCCAATCCTAATCTTAAGAGTTACCATCTTTACCCTTTTTGCTAACGGAAGACATGACTGCAAGCCCAGACTACACAGGGTCTGTAAGAATGGAGACACACAGGTCTGCATTGGAGCTGTATAGACAAAACGGTAGCACATTTTTAAATCAAGACTACGGGCAAAGTTTCTTGCAGGAGCAATGAAAAAAAAAAAGCTGCAAGATGGACATGTGTAAGGGTATGTTCACATGCAGAGTCAAAAACGTCTCAAAATACAGAGCTGTTTTCAAGAGAAAACAGCTCCTGATTTTCAGAAGTTTTTTGTGCCATTCGCGATTTACGCTGCGTTTTTGTTGAGCTTTTTTTCAATAGTCTCTGGAAAACAGCTCCAAAAACGTCCTGCACTTCTTTTACACGTAAAAAAACAAGCGAAAAACGCTCCGTCGGAACAGAACGCCGTTTTCCCAATGAAATCAATGGGCAGATGTTTTGAGGCGTTCTGCTTCCGATTTTTCGGCCGTTATTAGTCCAGAAAAACGGCCGAAAATAGGCCGCGGGAACATACCCTTAAAGATAAGAAGGTTCTGGTGTAGGGCTTTAAAACTTGTCTAGTTAATGCTCCATGAATGTAAAAGGACAACTGCCAACAGGATATCCCCTTCTACCATCAATACTCCTTTAACCTCTTAACGCCAAAGGAGGGATATATCTGTCCTCAGCAGCTGCTAGTTCGCGCAGGAGGACGGATATATCCGTCCTGTGATGGCGCGGGTACTGTCACTGTACCCACGTGATCAGCGGCAGGAGCACGGCTGTTATACACAGCCTGGCTCCTGCTGCAACTGCCGAAAACGAAGCGCGCTCCGATTCCGGCAGTTTAACCCATTAAATGCCGCTGTCAATAGTGACAGCGGCATCTAATGTGTTTGACAGAGGGAGGGAGCTCCCTCTGTCACCCCATCGGCAAACAAATCGCGGGTCGCCGTCGGGTTTCCATGGCAGCGGGGGGCCTAACAAAGACCCCCAGGTCTGTCTTCAGCATCTGCCTGTTAGGCGATGCCGGAGGCATGACCTAATAGGTTGCCTGTCAGTTTTACACTGACAGGCAATAATGCTTTGGTATACTAAGTATACCGAAGCATTATATATGCGATCAGCACATCGCATAGTGAAGTCCCCTGGTGGGACTAAAAAAAAAATGTCAATCAGTTAAATAAAGTTGGTGAAAAAAAAATAATAATAATTACAGTCAAAATCAAATAAAACGACTTTTTTTGCCCAAAAAGTGGTTTTATTTTGTAAAAGTGTCAAAACAAATCACACATACACATATATGGTATCCCCGCGATCGTAACAACTTGAACAATAAAATGAACACATTAATTAAACCACCGGATGAACGGCGTCCAAAAAAACAACGGCAAAATTCTCTTCTCCCATTCCCCCCATAAAAAAATAAAATAAAAGTTAATCTATAAGTTCTATGTACCCCAAAATAGTACTAATGAAAACTACACATTGTCCCGCAAAAATCAATTCCACGTACGGCCACATGGACGGAAAAATAAAAACGTTACGGCTCTTGGAAAGCGGCGATGCAAAAACAAGTAATTTTTTTCTAAAAGGCTTTTTATTGTGCAAACGTAGGAAAAACATATAAAACCTTTACATATTTGGTATCCCTGTAACCGTGCCGACCCATAGAATAAAGTTAACATGTTATTTATGCTGCATAGTAAACGGCGTAAGTTTATAACGTGAAAATCAATGCTGGAATAGCTGCTTATTTTCAATTATCTCCTAAAATAAAGTTAATAAAAGTTAATCAATATGTTATAAGCATCTAAAAATGGTACAATTACAAAATACAACTCGTCCCGCAAAAAACAAGCCCTTATACGGCTATGTCGACGGAATAAAAAAAAAGTTACGACTCTTGGAATGCGACCGTGAAAAAACAAAAAATAATCCTTTGTCATTAACGTGCAAAATGGCCCGGTCATTAAGGGGTTAAAGAAAGTTTTACCTCTGTTTTTTAAACAAACTTTTTCTAATCTGGATTTATTTACCAATTGTTCATTTTTTTATTCTATTTTCTTGACACGATGAGGCGGCCAACTTTTCTGAGCGGCTGTAACCGCAGTATCAGGGAAATCGCTTTACAGCTGGCACAGGATATAAGAAAACGATGTATTGACTTCTATGGGGGAGTGTTGTGGGCATGCTTTGTTGTGGGCATGTTTGAGCAGAGGTCATCATGTAGGGAGGGGAGGAGGACCTGAGCTGTATCCATCATCTATTGTTCAGGTGCTTTTACACGGCCCAATACCGGCTGCAAAAACGAGTGCGGATTGACGATACAGCGTTCACCGCTCATTCACAAAGAGCAACGATGGTTGATCTGATCGCTTTATGAACGAGCGCTTGCTCTTCGATTGGCTGATCCTTGCCCTGTTTACACATTGGCCCATGTAAAAGGGCATTTTGTGTATAATCATAATGTTCATCTATTTGAAAATCAAGTACATCAATTCCAAAGCTCAGCTCATGACACTTACCTGTAGGGGGCGCTCTGTGTAGACTTGGTTCACAGCCCTGGTTGAAGGGCGTGCTGCTTAATTTGCTTTCATAAGTTCTCAGTACATTTTCCCGGGTGAGCTTTAACAAGGCTTTTAAGGAGTTAACATTCACAGGTGCCGGCTGTTGTCCGGCTTCTTGTCTTTCTTCAAAAGCAAATAAAAAATTTATTATTATTATATTTATTATGCCACTTTAATTTATATTGAGATACATTAAACATCATGGATACAATTGCTCCTAAAATTCGCAACAAAAAGGTTAACGGTGCGATCAATGGTTGAAAGGCAGCGCCAGACACTTCATATGATGGCGCTCACCCAATCATTCGGCCAGTTTATCTATATAGGCAACAAGCCACCACATGGCTGCCACACATGCGCCAATATTAACCATGCAAGAAAACTGGCGCAGGCCGTGAACGCCATTTTTGGTGCATTTTGCTTTGTAAATCTCCCCCAATCTGTTAGTTCATCAGTTTGTGAGGTTGAGTGTCTATTGAGTACTTACGGAGATACTCATTGACAACCAAAGCCTGCGCTTGAGCCAAACACTTTTCTCTCTTCAGAATGTGATCACCGTGGAAATGTGGTAGTGTCGCCAATGCACTTATATCTAGGAGAGAAAAAGAGAAACGTTCAGTTAATTCTGCTAACAACGGCACGTTTATATGCGAGACTGTGCCGAATACTGCAGCTCGGTCCCAAATAAAACATCCTAAAGAACTACCCAAATTATTATATTATAACCCCGGGCTTTTCAGGGTTTTAAATAGGGACCTTGCGTGGATCCAAACCAACATCCTTGTCGATGTCTATGTTGCAACAAGCTTGAATAGCGGTATTAAAAATGTAGACATGATGGGTAGTGATTTGTATGCACACAATGGCACAGGACAGGAAGGGTTGTCATAGGAACAGTGGTCACAAAGGCTGGAGGCTGCAGGCTTCAATCCACAATTAAAAAAAGTTTAATACTGTCCTGGCTGAAGTGCAGCGAGGGGCTTGATAATCTTTTTGACAGGACTTTAGATTAAAAGCGGCTTATAAAGATTAGTATAAAGGACAGTATATTAGAATATTAGACGTCACAATGTGGCCATATAAATGTTGGATATTTAGTAGTGGATACATAATTCCTTATAATACACACCTATGCCAACCAGTGCAGTCCTCATCTCACTTGTTACATGTGAGCGGCCAATCAGCGACAGTTTACATGCAATCTCCTTCTCATGCGCCATTAACACAGGAGAAATGTATGAAGAATCTTGATGTGGCAATAAGGCTGGAGAGTTTCTGATAGAACACCCCCCCCCCCCGCCCACTTATGCCACAGAGAATAATTCCAAGCGTTAAAGAGGCTCTGTCACCAGATTTTGCAACCCCTATCTCCTATTGCAGCAGATCGGCGCTGCAATGTAGATAAGAGGAACGTTTTTTTTTTTTTTTAAACGAGCATTTTTGGCCAAGTTATGACCGTTTTTATATTTATGCAAATGAGGTTTTCTAAAGTACAACTGGGCGTGTTTAAAGTAAAAGTACAACTGGGCGTGTTTAAAGTAAAAGTACAACTGGGCGTGTTTAAAGTAAAAGTACAACTGGGCGTGTTTAAAGTAAAAGTACAACTGGGCGTGTTTAAAGTAAAAGTACAACTGGGCGTGTTTAAAGTAAAAGTACAACTGGGCGTGTTTAAAGTAAAAGTACAACTGGGCGTGTTTAAAGTAAAAGTACAACTGGGCGTGTTTAAAGTAAAAGTACAACTGGGCGTGTTTAAAGTAAAAGTACAACTGGGCGTGTATTGTGTGTTACATCTGGGCGTGTATTATGTGCGTACATCGGGGCGTTTTTACTTGTTTTACTAGCTGGGCGTTGTGAATGGAAGTGTATGATGCTGACGAATCAGCATCATCCACTTCTCTTCACAACGCCCAGCTTCTGGCAGTGCACAGACACAGCGTGTTCTCGAGAGATCACGCTGTGACGTCACTTCCCCAGGTCCTGCATCGTGTCGGACGAGCGAGGACACATCGGCACCAGAGGCTACAGTTGATTCTGCAGCAGCATCGGCGTTAGCAGGTAAGTCGATGTAGCTACTTACCTGCAAACGCCGATGCTGCTGCAGAATCATCTGTAGCCTCTGGTGCCGATGTGTCCTCGCTCGTCCGACACGATGCAGGACCTGGGGCAGGAAGTGAGTGACGTCACAGCGTGATCTCTCGAGAACACGCTGTGTGTCTGCACTGCCAGAAGCTGGGCGTTGTGAAGAGAAGTGGATGATGCTGATTCGTCAGCACCATACACTTCCATTCACAACGCCCAGCTAGTAAAACAAGTAAAAACGCCCCGATGTACGCACATAATACACGCCCAGTTGTACTTTAACTTTAAACACGCCCAGTTGGACTTTAGAAAGCCTCATTTGCATAAATATAAAAATGGTCATAACTTGGCCAAAAATGCTCATTTAAAAAAAAAAAAAAACAAAAAAAAAACGTTCCTCTTATCTACATTGCAGCGCCGATCTGCTGCAATAGCAGATAGGGGTTGCAAAATCTGGTGACAGAGCCTCTTTAACTAAAAGAAAAAAAACGCAAAAGACCCCCCACAAAATACGTGTTCTCACTTGATTCATCTGTGTAAGGCTTATCCCGCAGCCGTCGATGTAACAATATAAGAGAAGCTGCGCCATTAATCTGACTGGCGGAGTGAAGCATTGTTGCTTTGCAGACTCCATTGTCTTCTCCTTGAATTAGGAAATAGTAACTGCAATACTCCCCTTTCAGCTCGATCCCTGGAGCTAAAGAAAAAAGAACAATGATGGTTACCAGCAGAATATAGAGACGGTATAATCACAGCAGCTGACAAAATCAGTCTTAGTCTAGACTTGGATTTCCTTCATTTCCTCAGTATATCACAGTGCCGGACAACACGTACAGAGAAAAAGTCTTAAAGGGAATGTGTTGCCAGCAAAACATGTTTTTTTTTTTTTAATTAAACATTTAGTGTGTAGGTGATTAAACATTGTTCAAATTTTTTTTATTTTTTTCACGAGTCAGGAAATATTATAAATTAGATTCTAATTTATAATATTTCCCATTGCTGGTCACTAGATGGAGCTATTCCCAAAATTGCAGTATTGCATGTGGTAAAGCAACCACATTGCTTTTTGCTGCAAAATTGGGAAAAAAGCACTCGCTCTAGTGAGCTCTGAGAATCCCCCCCTCCTTTATCCTGGCTAGTGCCGGGATAAACGAGGGGATTGAACGGTCAAACCTCCTACACTGTGTGTCACCATTTTTTGAGCTAACACACAGTGTAGTAGGTTTACATACAGTAGTAAACACACACACACAAACACGAACACACATAGAAATCTCTTACCTGCTCCTGCCGCCGCGGCTCCCTCCGGCCCGTCCGCTACGTCTGCTGCCGCTGCTCCATGTGCACAAGTCCGGAAGCCGCGACCGGAAGCAGTAATCTTACTGCCCGGCCGCGACTTCCGGTCCACAGGAAAATGGCGCGCATTTCAAATTGGACTGTGTGGGAGCGGCGCATGCGCAGTTCCCACACAGACGGCGTACACAGAAGTGGATGGGACGGGACCCGTTCGCAGTCCCTATGGGACTGTGGCTGCCGTATTCCATGTCAGTATGTGTCGTTAATCGACACATACAGAAATGGAAAAAAAAATTGCAGCCCCCATAGGGAAGAAAAAGTGTAAAAATAAGAAAAAGTAACACACAAACACACAAATTAATCCAAACGTTTTTAATAAAGCACTAACATCTTTAACATATTTAAAAAAAAAATTGTGATGACACTGTTCCTTTAAAGGCTGTGGACCCCTTTGCACTGTATTTTCTATTGATTGTTCGTTTACTTCCTAAATGCAAAGTTAAGCAACTTTCTAAATAATCTTCATGAAAATGTCCTACCATTTTGCTGCTGTAGAGTCTGTGCAGCTCCAGTAGATAACTGACTGTGTTGCTGCTTCTAACTCAAATCCGTCAGTCTACTTCTGACAGGCTGTGGTAATCTGCTTTCCCACTCCCTTCTTTCAGTGTTAGATATAGCAGCAGCAGGGAGCTGGGAGGATGTAGTACACGGCAGATCGGAAAGTGGAGAGGGGGGGAAAGCATCCAAGTCTTCAGGGAGGGCAGATCACACAGGCTGTCAGTATCAGAGATTAGATAGGGAGGAGAGTAGAGAGGCAATTACACAGGCTGGAGTAGATAGAAAGAAGTACAGGAATAAAGCTGTGCTGATATGAAAGATAGTTAAGACAGCAGCAGCCTGGAGTCACAGACCTCACATACAGCATGTATTACTAGGAGGGAGACGCACACCGGAGAAAAGTCTGTAACTAACTTGTAAACTGAATATCAGACAGGCTGAAAATAAATGAAGGGATGAAGATCGCAGCTTGAAACTTAGTGCAACTTTTTGACCACTAACATATATAAAAATCGTATATATTTTTTCCTTGTCACAGGGATCCATAGCCCTTAAAGTTTATAGTGCTAAAAGACGACTTTCCACGTTAATATTCCCCACAAGACTGTATACCACACTCTACACTTTTTATGTATACTGTATTTACTTATTGAACGGTTGCCTTTTCTGTGCTTTAAAAAAAAAAAAACTGTTTTGATTCTTAGATTTTCCCAACTTTCTCTTCCTCTCTGCTTTGCTATCAATCGCAAGATGCTTCAGCACAGCATTACATGACGAGCTAAAGACCATACCATTTCTGCATGCTGGGGGACACAGATTATCATTCTCTCTATATTCTCCTAAATAAGCTGAGAAACCATAAGTATACAGACAGGGAGGCCGCACTATATTCTTTTACATTATACCGGTGTGACAGGAACCTGTCTAAGTATCAGTGGCAGTTGATGATAGAAGATGCAAAGAGCATCTTGCGGGACGAGTGGCATTTCTTAATGGTACCATTGTGCAGTACATAAATTGTAGGTGATAAAAACAAGGTTTGAAGCAAGTTTTTTTTTTTTTTTGAGTTTTAAAAATGGACGCCGTTCTAATTGCCGCATACATAATATGTTACATTTATTCTATGGATCTCTACGATTAGGGCGATAACAAATATGTAGCGTTTACTTTAAGTTTCATCACTTTTGAACAAAAATAGTACAATTCATGGGAAAAAACATTTTTTATGTTGCTGCATTCTAAGAGCAATAACTATTTTCCCATTGATGTATGAGGACTTTTTTTGCTGGACGAGTGTTTTTTTTTTTAATGCGGTTTAACGTATTAAACTGGTCGTTACGGATGCGACGATTCTAATAAAGAATTGAACACTTCTGCAAAATAAAACCACTTTATGTATAAAGACAAGGTTCGCATAACAAGCGCACTGTATATACACTGCTGCTAGGACTATTATATTTCATGTACATGGCAATGCCAAGGTGATCCGTCTCCTGCCATACGTTGCTTCTGTACCGCGGTCTTCTACACTAGAAACAAAAGGAATCAAAATCTACAAGTTTTGGGTGAATATTTGATTTTTAAATGACAGACCTTTGATTTCTTTTGGCTTTCTGGACATATAATCTCTCCATTTTTTTGAGCTACGTTGGAGCGCTGGTGGGAGAGGAAGACTGCAGACGTTGCAGGATAGCGCAAATATAGCTCCTACCTAGGAAAGAAAAAAGAAAGATAGGAGAAAATAATTTATAGAAATATTTGGGCCTGTAAGCCAACAAAAAAATAAAAATAAAAAGGAACTTGTTACTAAAGATGGCTACGAACGTTGGCTGAAAGCAACAATTTTGGAAAACTAATGTGTATTGGAAACTTGACTGATGTTCATTTATCAGATATCAAGGGGGGGGGGGGGGGAGAGAGAAGGAAAGGAGGGAAATCTAAAATTAAAAAAATATAAAATTAAAAAAAAAAAAAAAAAAAAAAGGATCGGCATCTTGAATTTCACATTGCCTGATCCTTTGTTCTCAAGGAAGATAAATCGCTGCTAGAAGTGCCTGGCAACGGATTTTTACCCTCTTCCCCAGGCACACTCGGCTGAACACGGAGTATGAGCGGGTCAGGAGAAACAGCGCTCGACTGAACTAGAGTTCGTGCGACAGCTATAGAAAGTGTACGGCCGCCTTTAGAGAGACATCGCGAAATTGAGGACTCTACAAGATATCATAACCATTTTCTAGGGACTGCATCAGGTGCATCCCTGCATCATACACTTGCTTAAGGAGGCTCGGTCACCACATTATAAGTGGCCTATCTTGTACACGGTGTGATCGGCGCTGTAATGTCGATTACACCAGTGTTTTTTTATTTAGAAAAATGATAATTTTGGACGGAGTTATCAGCACAAGGTAAACTCTCCCCAGCACAGTACCTTGTCATTCAAGGAGCACAGTTGATCCAGCATCAGTTTTGACTTTCCCTGAAGAGAGTTTCTTGTCAAACATCTGAATAAAAGTTAAAGGACAAGGTAATAGGATTCTTTTTTGAGAACACACCGTAAAATTCTTATTTTATCCAGTCCATTGTGGACACAGACCATGGGCATATGCTGTTGTCACTAGGAGGCATGACACCAAAAAGAGAAAAAAAAAAAAAAAAAGACTTGGCTCCTCCCAGAGATCTATTGAAAAAAAAAAAAAAAAAAAAAACACAGACAGCGCAGATACCTGCGCCTTAAGAGAGCTGAGGGCGAGCCCCTGATCTAACCTCTCCTGGAGGAAAGCCAGGAGCCTGGGCGAGGAGAAAACTAATGGAAGAAGAAGCGGACCCTCACACGACTGTAGGTACATCTTCCAAGTACGGTGATAAATTCAGGGCCTAAGAAGGCTACCGGCCCTTTAATATGGTTTAAATCACCCGCTGCTACAAGCCCCACACGCTTTCAGCACTGCAGCTTTAACAGCCACGCTGTAGCGACTGTAGTCTCAGGCAACCCAATTGTCGACCCTCGGAATGGGGATTGCCGAGAGAGCAAAAACGTGAAGCTTCGTCCATTCCAGACTTTTGGATGCTTCTGCCATCCCCACCGAACTTAGTGTCCCGTCTTGGGGATTTAGATAGGCGAGTTCCTTTACATTGTCTCTCGAGACACAGACCGGAGTGTTAGTCAAAAAGAGACGTCCAGTTACGGAGAGGAAAATCGCTCTCAGTTCCAGAATGTTGATAGAGAGAATGGCTTCATGGTGGGATCGGAGGCCTCGGGCCATGAAATTCAAGAAGGCTGGTGTCTGTGGAGAGGACCTGCCTGCCTCCCTATTACAGGTTGTAAGGTGGTGCTGTAATTATTCACTGTCGTTACACACAACACAGGTTCTGCTACTCACACTGCACGATCCCTCCAGAGACAGGGAGGGAGAGCAGGGAGCAGTGGTGATAAAAAGGAATGTGGATGTGTGATAACCTGTACATTACAGGAAGCCACCAGAGGGGAAATAAAAAATTTAGGAATCATGGACATCACAAAAGCAGGAGATTAATACCATGAGAATGGTCATGTGATTGCATGCGAGTCTGGTTTACAGAAGCATTTCAGCTACAGACAGCACATTAGTGAGTGCATAATCTTACTGCACACAATTTTTAAAGATCGGATAACCCATTTAACTTTCTTGTCATGAGAACAGAAGAATGAAATGACACAAGGATACAGCTCAAATGCACAGTTTGATATGAAGTAAGGAGGAAGTTCTGACAGCGACACCATTTGTATAAACTCCAGGGATGAGCCGTAGTAATGAAAAGCCTGTGAAGACACAAAGAAAACATGGTCAAAGGGTTTTCTCACAAAGACACGTATCCCCTTATTCACAGGATAGGGGATACATGTGAAATCGCTGGTGGTCAGACTACTGTGACACCCAGCGATGAGGAAAACGGGGAATCGAAAGTCACTTCGGGAGACTTTTGGTCCCAGATTCTACTCATCGCTGGGGGTTCCAGTGGACTGATCCCCAGCGATCACACAGGTATCCCCTATCCTTTGGTAGGGGGTTCCAGCAGTCGGACACCCACTGATTATAAAGGGATTGCATATCCTCGTGATATGCCATCTCTTTCTCTGATGAAAATAACCCTTCAAAATAGATGTTCAGTTGTGGGCTGAAAAAAAGTAATGCAAGTCTCCACCATTGGGCGATGCATACCTGGGGTTTATTTTCTTTCATGCTGCTCGCTTGGTTCTTTTAGGGCACAGCTAACAGTTACTGCAACTTTGTCACATTGCTGGCGGGGAATCTGAAATCTATCGCCTATCCTTTCTCCATGCTTTACACTGCAGTGGTTTGCTCAAATTGACTGCGGTTATGTAGGAGAAGCTCGCCAGGAAGTCTGTGCATGGACAGCAGTATTAGACTGTAGTAAAGTGGCATCCTCTAGTAGCCTGCAGCCTCCCTGCTCTCTCTGCAAATGCAGAAAACCATCGTAGTCACAATTAGGCCAGATTCCCACGTAGTTTAGGCACTGCAGAATTTACGCAACAGAATTCGGTGTGAAAATCCGGCAGCATTTACAGTATCAGCAAAGCCAATACGATTTGAAGAAATCTCACGCCCGCGCTGCAGAAACAATCTGCAGCGAAAACTTTCATAAGTTGACCTGCAATGCGCATTTTAAATCCGCAGCAAGTCAATTTATGCTGTGGATTCGTTGCTGTTCTGTTACGGGAATTGAATTCAATGGGGACGTAAAACATGCAACGAATAGGCAAGTGTTGCGGCGGAAACGCTCTGATTCCAACTGGGGGGAAAAAAAAAGCGCTAAGAAAAAAATAAATAAAAAAGTGGCCCAGCCATGGTCATAGCAACGTTTTCTTCTGATCTCCGTCCGGGCTGGCCTCCTAGGATGACGTTTCATCCCATGTGACTGCTGCAGCCAATCACAGGCTGCAGCGGTCACATGAGCTGCAGCGTCATCCTAGGAGGCCAGACTACACAGAGAACCGAGGGATGCGTCGCCATGAAAAACAGCCGGGGTATTTTTAAGGTTTCCAAACGGCGGTATCCGCCCAAAAAACTGCACCTTTATGGGCAAAATTTGCTACGGGTTCTAGGTCGGATACGCTGTATACTTTTACGCATCGTATCTAACCCATGGGAAACCGCCGGCCTTAGGGATGACACACAAGAGGGGGGGGGGGATGCTGCTGCAATCTCTGTGCCTCAGCCCATGTGTGAGAGGGGAACTGTTATAGACCAGAAAAGTAGAGATTTACAGAAACGATGGAGAGGGAAGACAAACACCCCAAATATCCAGGTTATACATAGAATTTCTGGCTGCACTACATCTAATACACATCTACAGCTGCCCAAGGGACTGGGGGTTTTTTTTTTTTTTCAATGAAAATGACTTTTTAAATTGCAGACGACAATCATTTTTGTGCAGAAGACTTACCTCGGATAGTGAGGAGTTTCGGCTTTGATTGTGTTGATCGTTTAGTAAACTGCTCAATTTGAGGGAACTTGATTGAGAACCAACGTCACAGAAAGATCTGATGCAGAAGTCTTGGAACTCCACCTCAGAACTAAACTAAGAAAAAAAACAAAAAAACTTTGTTGAATTCAATTTTTTTTTAAATGCGAACCACAATAATATACTACTCGACAAACGTTAGAGCAAGAAAACCACCCCGTGTACTCTCAAATTCTCCATGAAGATCTGCACTGGTGCTCGCAACATCTAAACAAAAGGGCAGCAATATGGAATATGCGGAGGTCAAAAATATTGTGAAACGGATTTACATACAATGGTTCCTCACGTTACAATGGCCTATCCTAATCTATGGAACATGCGTCTGGCTGGAAGAACCAGCCAATCAGTGTACACGTCACCGATTGGACACAGTAAACAGCAAATCAGCACATCAGATTTGAGGCAAATAGAGCAAATCAATGGGCTCTGTACTAGGAGTATATCTTTGCAGTACAGTGCACTCCTATATGTACCATACTGCTCTCTACTTCTGCCAGGAGGAGCTGCTCCCTTGGACACCAGCTCATGGTGGCCCAATTGTATTTATCATCTATCCACAGGAAAGGTGAAAAATGTCTGATCGCTGTGACCACCACGATAACCGCAGTCAGAAGGAGAATGCACCCTGCCGCTCCTTTCAATAACTATGGGGCTGACTGAAACAGCCAAGCACTGTACTCGGCTGTTTCGGTCCGTCCCATAGACTTTGAATGGAGAGGCACCACGCATGCTCGACTGGTGATCCATTCAAAGTTCACCTCATTGTGCAGTGGAGGAGGAACTGGGGGGTTCAGGACCCTCGTTATAGTGATCAGTGAGGATTCCAGCGATCAGATATTTATCACCTATCCTGTAAATAGGTAATAAATGTTGGACTGCCCCTTTAATCTTCATTTTTTTCTTACATTGGATTCACATTTTGGAGGCTTTGGAACTAGTTACTAGTTTTCCATAAACCGTTATGGTTTCCAGTTACAATATTCACATGTTCCAGTACAACCAGTGCATCTTCAGGGAGTATTGTACAGCATTTTTGCTTGCACCCTTACTATGAGAGATCTGCAGAATCGGGAGAAAGTAACGGAAAAACACGCGTTTGCTGATGAAACAGATAATGTCATACCTTCCGCTCACTTATCTCTACTGAACCTCTCCACAGCTCTTGAGGATCTAGTGAAGTGTTAAGGCCGCCTGGAGTGATTACATTTGCGGACAGATAATTCGAAATTTTTTGCCACCTGCAATGAATAATAATCGTTAAACATTTTTATCCCCTTAAGGACATTGACTAGCGGGCACGTTCAGGACGCAGCCCCATTTTTCAAATGTGTCACTTTATGTGGTAATAACTTTAGAACAATTTTACCTCTCCGAGTGATTGAGATTGTTTTCTCATGACACATACGTTAAGTTAGTGGTAAAATTTGCTCGATACATTCAGTATTTGATGGTGAAAAACACCAAAATTTAGCGAAAAATTGCAAAAATTTGCATTTTTCTACATTTAAATGTATCGGCTTGTAAGACCGGCAGTTATAACACACAAGATAAATGCTAATTAACATCCCCCATTTGTCTACTTTAGATTTGCATCGTTTTTTTTAACATCCTTTTATTTTTCTAGGACGTTACAAGGCTTAGGATTTTAGAAGATATTTCTCACATTTTCAAAAGGTTATTTTTACAGCGACCAGTTCAGTTCTGAAGTGGTTTTGAGGGGCCCATACAATGCAAACCCCCATAAATCACCCTATTTTAAAAACTGAACCCCTCAAAGTATTCAAAACCATTTCACAAGAATTACAACAAAGTAGGGACGAAATGTACAAATGTCATTTTTTTTTTGCAGAAATTTATTTTGAATCTTTTTTTTTTTTTTTTTTAAATATCCCACATGTGGCATTAGTGTCCTAATTCACTAAAACACAGGCTCAAGAAGCAAAAGGAGCTCCTAGAGGAGTTTGAGGTTTTATTCAAATATATTTTAGGCACCATGTCCGGATTGAAGAGCTCTTGTGGGGCCAAAACAGTGGAAATACTCCCAAAGAGACACCATTTGGCAAACTACACCCCTCAAGGAATTTATCAAGGGGTATAGTGAGCATTTTGACCCCACCGTTTTTTTGCTGAATTTAGTGGAATGAAGCCGTGAAAGTGAAAATCTAAATTTTTTCCAATAAAACGTAGAAGTTTTCAATTTTTACAAGGCATAAAGGAGAAAAGCACCCCGACATTTGAAAAGCAATTTCTCCCGATTACGGCAATACCCCATATGTGCTGCTGTTTGGACCCACAGCGGGGCTCAGAAGTGAAGGAGGACCATTTGGCTTTTTGAGCTCAAATTTTGCTGCAATGGTTTTCGGGTGCCAAGTCGCATTTGTAAAGCCCCTGAGGGACCAAAATCAGTGGAAACCCCCCCAAAAGTGACCATTTGGGAAACTACATCTCTCAAGGAATTCATCGAGGTTATAGTAAGCATTTTGAAGCCACAGGTTTTTTTGCTGACTTTAGTAGAACTAGGCCGTGAAAATGAAAATCTAAATTTTTTCCAATAAAACAAAGAAATTTTCTATTTTTACAAGGCATAAAGGAGAAAAAGCCCCTCGCAGATTTTAAAAGCAATTTCTCCCGAGTACGGCAATACCCCATATGTGGTCATAAACTGCTGTTTGGACACACGGCAGGGCTCAAAACGGAAGGCGCGCCATTTGGAGCTCAAATTTAGCTGGAATAGTTTTCGGGTGCCATGTCACATTTGCAAAGTGCCTGAGGGACCAAAACAGTAGGAACCCCCTAAAAGCACCATTTGGCTTTTGGAGCGCAGATTTTGCTTGGTAATAGTTCTGTTTGGTGTTTTGCTGGTATTTTAGTTTATAATGTGGAGGCATACGTAATCTGGGCGGCGTACATCAGGGTCTACGTCATCTGGGCAGAGTACATCAGGGTCTACGTCATCTGGGCAGAGTACATCAGGGTCTACGTCAACTGGGCGGAGTACATCAGGGTATATGTAATATGTGAGGAGTACATAAGGGTATATGTGATCTGTGCAGAGTACATCAGGGTATATGTAATATGTGAGGAGTACATAAGGGTATATGTGATCTGTGCAGAGTACATCAGGGTATATGTAAGCTGGGCGGAGTACATCAGGGTATATGTAAACTGGGCGGAGTACATCAGGGTATGTGTAAACTGTGCGGAGTACATCAGGGTATATTTAAGCTGTGCGGAGTACATCAGGGTATATGTAATCTGTGAGGAGTACATCAGGATATATGTAATATGTGAGGAGTACATCAGGGTATATGTAAGCTGTGCGGAGTACATCAGGGTATACGTAATCTGTGCGGAGTACATCAGGGTCTACGTCATCTGGGCAGAGTACATCAGGGTCTACGTCAACTGGGCGGAGTACATCAGGGTATATGTAATATGTGAGGAGCACATCAGGGTATATGTAATATGTGAGGAGCACATCAGGGTATACGTAATCTGTGCGGAGTACATCAGGGTATACGTAAGCTGTGAGGAGTACATCAGGGTATACGTAAGCTGTGAGGAGTACATCAGGGTATATGTAAGCTGTGAGGAGTACATCAGGGTATATGTAATCTGTGCGGAGTACATCAGGGTATATGTAATCTGTGTGGAGTACATCAGGGTATATGTAATCTGTGAGGAGTACATCGGGGTATATGTAGCTGTGCGGGGTACATCAGGGTATATGTAAGCTGTGTGGAGTACATCAGGGTATATGTAAGCTGTGCAGAGTACATCAGGGTATATGTAAGCTGTGCAGAGTACATCAGGGTATATGTAATCTGTGCGGGGTACATCAGGGTATATGTAATCTGTGCAGAGTACATCAGGGTATATGTAAGCTGTGCAGAGTACATCAGGGTATATGTAAGCTGTGCAGAGTACATCAGGGTATATGTAAGCTGTGCAGAGTACATCAGGGTATATGTAATCTGTGCGGGGTACATCAGGGTATATGTAATCTGTGCAGAGTACATCAGGGTATATGTAAGCTGTGCAGAGTACATCAGGGTATATGTAAGCTGTGCAGAGTACATCAGGGTATATGTAATCTGTGCGGGGTACATCAGGGTATATGTAATCTGTGCGGAGTACATCAGGGTATATGTAATATGTGAGGAGTACATCAGGGTATATGTAAGATGTGCGGAGTACATCAGGGTATATGTAATATGTGAGGAGTACATCAGGGTATATGTAATATGTGAGGAGTACATCAGGGTATATGTAAGCTGTGAGGAGTACATCAGGGTATATGTAAGCTGTGAGGAGTACATCAGGGTATATGTAATATGTGCGGAGTACATCAGGGTATATGTAATCTGTGTGGAGTACATCAGGGTATATGTAAGCTGTGCGGAGTACATCAGGGTATATGTAATATGTGCGGAGTACATCAGGGTATATGTAAGCTGTGCGGAGTACATCAGGGTATATGTAATATGTGCGGAGTACATCAGGGTATATGTAAGCTGTGCGGGGTACATCAGGGTATATGTAATCTGTGAGGAGTACATCAGGATATATGTAATATGTGAGGAGTACATCAGGGTATATGTAAGCTGTGAGGAGTACATCAGGGTATATGTAATATGTGCGGAGTACATCAGGGTATATGTAATCTGTGTGGAGTACATCAGGGTATATGTGATCTGTGAGGAGTACATCAGGGTATATGTAATATGTGAGGAGTACATCAGGGTATATGTAAGCTATGTGGAGTACATCAGGGTATATGTAATATGTGAGGAGTACATCAGGGTATATGTAAGCTGTGAGGAGTACATCAGGGTATATGTAAGCTGTGAGGAGTACATCAGGGTATATGTAATCTGTGCGGAGTACATCAGGGTATATGTAATATGTGAGGAGTACATCAGGGTATATGTAATATGTGAGGAGTACATCAGGGTATATGTAATATGTGAGGAGTACATAAGGGTATATGTAAGCTGTGCGGAGTACATCAGGGTATATGTAAGCTGTGTGGAGTACATCAGGGTATATGTAATCTGTGCGGAGTACATCAGGGTATATGTAAGCTGTGCGGAGTACATCAGGGTATATGTAATCTGTGGGGAGTACATCAGGGTATATGTAAGCTGTGTGGAGTACATCAGGGTATATGTAATCTGTGTGGAGTACATCAGGGTATATGTAATCTGCGGAGTACATCAGGGTATATGTAATATGTGAGGAGTACATCAGGGTATAATAATGGTGTAAATAAATAATATTTCAGAGATATGTGGCCAATATCGCACTGATAAATGGTGCCCGATCATATCCGCTTTTGGACACTGCACATTTTGGGTCACTATATTCTGAGAGCCAGAACTTTATTTTTCAGTCAAAAAAAAGCTGTGTAAGGGCTTGTTTATTGCGGGACGGTTTGTAGTTTTTATTGGTACTATTTTTGGGTACATGCGACTTTTTACTCCATGTTTTGGGAGGGGAGGTGATAGAAAAAAAATTGCGATCGTGGCATCGTTTTATTTTTTTGCGGTGTTCACCGTGTGGGAAAAATAACAGCTTGGGTAGCAACGTTTCCAAATGTGTACTTTTTTTTTTTTTTAACGTTTTTTTATTTTTTTTTCCTATAATAAAAGACTTTTATTCAACTTTTTTTTTGTTCCACTAGGGGACTTGAGGGCCTGCACCTCTGATCTTTACTCTAATGCATTGCACTACCCACGTACAGGATCAGTGATTGCAGCGGAGAATCCCCGTCTACAATGCCTTTAAATTCTGTGAAAGGCAAGAACAACAATTTCATGCCAATAACTTGCTAGCGCTTGCAGTTCGAGGTAACACATTACCCTTTACGGTCTTTAGTAACTATTGTGATCTTGGCAGCGTGCCACTCCTTCAGATGTTTAATTGCCCCCACCGCAAGAACACACTCCTTCAATTTTGGAACATCTGGAGACATCAGCAAGACGTCCACTAACACTCGTCCTAAAATTTAGAGGGAAAAAAAAAAGTATTAAAATGAATTACCCTAAAGCGGATTGTGCTAAGTGGTCGGGGGGCACATTCACTTGGATGGGTCGTTGCACTATTTTTAAAATGAATATTCCTCCTCGACTACTCTACTTATTCCAAGCTCTTCCTATAGCAGTTCCAATGTCGTTCTTCAAAGCAGTCAACTCCCTACAAATTTCTTTTGTCTGGAATGGTAAACCTCCCAGACTTAGGTCGAGCGCTCCTATGTCGGTCTCGGGCGGCGGGAGGATTGGCATTTCCTGACATCTGATCATATTACATAGCATCCCACCTGTCATGCGTCGTGGACTGGTGTAGACACGCCCCTTTCAAGTCATGGGTGGGTCTTGAGCAAAGCTTCTCCGCGATCCCCCTCGTGGTGGTTCCGTGGCTGGATTGCGGTCATCTCAAATCCCTTCGCCAACACCCCACTATTAGTCCCACACTGCGGTGTTGTTCCCTTCACACGGTACAATCAAGCCTACTGCCTCTTTGCTCCCCCATGTCTCCAATCCTGGGGAATCCTTCTTTCCCCTCTGGGTTGAAAGATCCAGTTTTCCGGTCCTGGTTTGCGGCAGGTGTATTTAGGGCGGCTCACTTCCTGAAGGATTCGGAGTGGCTCTCCCTTTCGGAGCTGGCACGGATGCCTGTACTCCAACCTTTGGGTCATTGGCGAATATTTCAACTCCGCCACTTCTGTTCCAAGCTCCTAGATCTCCTTTGGAAGATGTGTGTCGGCTCTGACCTGGCTCGCCACACACTGTCTACAATCTACCACCTCCTTCTGAACCCGCCGGACCTTCCCCCGCCTGACTACGTTGCTAAATGGGAGTTGGACCTAGATATCTCCTTTACCGCAAGCCAACGCTCTCGCATCCTCACTTTAGCTCATAAAACATCGATTAGCTCGCGCTATCAGGAAGCCGGTTTTAAATTGCTCTCCTGGTGGTATAGGACCCCGGTCCGACTACACCGTATTTTCCCGACAGTATCCCCCCTTTGTTGGAGGTGCGGATTGGATAATGGTACCCTCCTCCATACCTTCTGGTCCTGTCCGCTACTCGCAGAATTCTGGGAAGGGGTTAAGAGGGTGATCTGCGAGGTAACGGATACCAGTCTTGACATGGATGCGGCCTTCTTTCTCCTTCATCACTGCGGCATTCCAGCGAATAGGTACAAACGCTCCTTGCTTCACTTTTTAGTGATGGCCGCTCGACACTGCATTCCGTTGCGATGGAAGAGTTCCTCCCCTCCCACTTTGTCCCTCTGGGTTTCAAGGGTTAACGACCTCATGCAAATGGAGGACCTGACCTCCTGCATTCATGACTCCCACGCTAGGTTCTGCCTCACGTGGTCCCCGTGGATTGGTTTCCAGGACTCCGACTCCTACAAAGACATTCTTCGAGGGATGGACGCTGGTCAGTAGCCCGTGGTGGGCTCTCTCTGGAGAGGAAGGGATCTCCTCCAAGTGACGTCCTTCCCCCCTCCCTCCATCCTTCTTATTTCTCTTACTGCTCTGTCTCCTTTCCTTCCACATATCGGGGAGTGTTTATCAATTAATCTGGATTTGAACGATAATGTCCTACCAACGGATAGGTTTACAATGAGCTGTTCAATGTCATCCATCTTCACATCTGAATATTTGTTCCTCCTTCCCTTATGTACTTGCTGAATTTTTTTGTTATGTGAAAATGTGGCTGTTGGCCACGAAAATAAAGAATAAAAAAAAAAAAATGAATTACCCATAACCCATTGCATCCAGGTGACTTTTCAGGAACTGTTGTTTTAATGCAAAAATTCTAGTTCATATTCCTAGGAAGTAGCCACAGTGTCTATGATATGGATTATAAAATCACAGCTTATTCCCCATGAACACTGCCAAGTAAATTCTAAGCACGATACAATACATGTAAGTCTATCCGGAAGCAGCCATGTTCTCCTAATCCTGGACAACCCCTTTAAATACATTAGCTAAGGGTACATTTACAGGTGGCGGTAACTGTGCGGCTGGCTCAGATTATGGGGGTCTCTAGCGAGGTGTTTGCGAATACTACAGACTGAAATGTAATGGGGTGACAGTAAAGGGGTTATACGGGTTGTTAAAATTGATGGCCTATCCTCAGGATAGGCCATCAATATTAGATCAGTGGTGGTCCGACTGTCGGCACCCCCGCCGATCAGCTGTTTGAAGGGTCCGCAACGCTCGTACGAGTGCCGCAGCCTCTTCATTGTTTACATGGTTCTTCTCTGTTCGTACTTGCAAAAGCTGAATGGGACACTGGCGCAATACCTAGCACGGCCGCTACGAATATAGCTGCGCATGCAAGTACCAACTAGAAGGATAACCATGCAAGCAATAAAAAGGGTGCGGCGCTCATACAAGCACCCCGGCCATATAAACAGCTGATCGCGGGGGTGCCTGAAGTCAAACCCCCACAATCTAATATTGATGGCCTATTGTTAGGCTAGGCCATCAAATTCAATAACCCGGATAATTCCTTTAAATGTAAATTTCTTACATGTATATATGACATATCAGATCATCTTTGATCGGTCTCCTGAAGACAACCCATTCGCTAAAGACGGTCACTCTGGTGATCTGCGGTCTCCTTATATAATTATACATTATCGCTCTTCATGTAGGTGAATGTTACACTCATGGCCCTAATATCAGTCACTGTGACCAATTCAATGAAACCATAAATAAACGACATGTTACCCGGTGCCGGGAGCTTGTCCGAGAGCTGATGTATGGATTCTGCCGACTCTTCAAATAAGCTGAGAAGAAAAAGATGTGGGGCTCGTGTGTAGTCATTTATACTGTAACCAATATATATATGGTTTATTTCTATCGGCTGATTATCTAAATTTAGCCTTGCAACTAATTTTTGCAAGTGGGAGGGGGGGGGGGGGTCAAACTTCAAAAACTAGACTGCCACTCTGAATCCTGCGCCATGGTCACCCTTGCTACAGACCAGCGCATGGGACAGCGGTGCAATACCTAGCGCAGCCGCCACAAATGTAATAAACGAGACGGAAAACCATGTAAACAAAGAGGCTGCGGCTCGTACAAGCCACGACCCCTCAAATAACCGATGGGCGGGGGTGCCGGGAGTCGGACCCCACCGATCCGAAGGATACACCATCAATTCTAAAAACCTTGATAACCCCCTTTAACTAGGAGGAGGCTTGAAAGTGCAACTTGACTTTATACTACCTCTCCTATGCTGCATAAAATGCCATCAACCTGCCATTCCTTGAGAAGAGTCACCTTTCCGACACCCATCCTAAATATGAGCAGATGAAGAATCTTCCTGCTACCCAGTTGCATACGTATTTTATGGGATCCACCCAGCTAGAAGAGACGCATTGGATGTCATAGGGCACAGGGGTGCTCAGATATCGTATATCGTCTTAGATGGCCCCACAGGACCGTAAGCGATGACTGATATCTCCCGACAGGGTCCTGTGAGTAAAGCAGTGAGGTAAAGATCAATCCTCCAGCCCTTAGTAAAAGATACATGGGATCTATGAGATCCTTCTGGTAATCCCCATGAATCCTGCAGGGGGCAGGGTATTACGGCAGTAATCTTCACTTCGGACATCGGAGGGAATACAGTTTTGCATGTGATCTCCACACCCAGGTAGTGTTTGGAGTTGCTGCTGCCTCGTATATGAAGTGACATTGCCTAAGTGGGGATCATTTCCTTTAGCATAAGCGATACAACAAGGTACAAGGCATAATCCGAGAGCGCCTCCACCTTTCGGAAATCCTGTAAGGCTGGGTGGAGTGTCTGCACAGGGTCAATGGGAAAAGCTGCCCCTTTAGTCACCTTATTGCTGTAATTCAACAGCCCTGTATAATGGGCGAATGTTCAATATGGCGGAGTAAGGGATCAATGGACAATTATAAAAAGTGGGGTGATGGGGGCCCTAATACAATCCTAACAAAACATCTCCAGATCGAGTTTACATGAGAATAATCCGGTCTTATGTTTCGTCGTAGAGAGACGACTGATCATACCTGGTCTGAGACACCGAGTCCCTGCTGTCATCATCCTCATCCTCTGGGCTTTGTAGTGCACATATACACTCGTCAATGGTGCTCTCCGGCAGCTCCTCACTGTCATCAGGGACCGGGCACAGGTCTTCCCAATCAGGACTGGAGTACTAGAAGGATGATAACAGCGAGCGGCAGAAGACGTTACAGGGGTATAACCGGAAATCGACAATCATCACCTATACACAGGAGAGGTCATAATTGTCCAATCGCTGGGGGCCCCACTACTGTGACCCCCGCCGATTATGAGAACAGGGGTCCTGAACCTGCATTTCTCCTCACTGCACCCCCTACAGTGAGAAGGAGCATGAACTGAGCAGAATCAATCACGCTCCCCCCCGCTCCATTCAAAGCCTATGCGCTGTACTCGGATGGTGGACGTTCCCATAGACTTTGAATGGAACAAGCAGCGCGCACGCTCGACCGCCGCTCCATTAATGCCCCCCTCACTGTGGGGGTGCAGGGAGGAACAGGGGGTTCAGGACTATGGGGAGCGATGCTGGGAACACCCATATAATGAACAAGATTACTACATGGGCAGAAGGTCCTACCTGGGAAAAGCCGTAGGTGGCATGAATAGCAAGGAACCATTTTCTTGTCCCTGGTTCTCCAGCCAAAGAACAAGCTGAAAAGAAGGAACGATCAGAGATAGTAAAACATGAAACTGAAAATGTATCATGAATATATAAATAAAAAATTATCAGTCACGTCCCAATTTTTACTCAAAGCTGGGCAAATATATCACGGTAATAATACTTTCTCTAATCCCGGACAAACCCCCTTATGTCTCAAAATAGGCCAGACCAAAAAAAAAAAAAAAAAAGATCGGTGTGAAAATTCTGCTCCAGATCTGTGGCCTTGTGGGCGCAACGTCACTGGAGCCTGGTCCAAGTGCAGGTCCGACAAGGACTGGAAGGAAGCAGCAGAGCCGGACTGGAATATGACGTCAATTAGGGAATTATTTTGCTTGTGCGGCCGCACAAGTCCATAACACCCAGATCAATACCACTGATCCAGACTGGACCCCTATGGGGTTCTAGGTCTGGCAGCTGTAATACGGACCTGCAATGCAATGGCATGAAACTTCTGTCACCCTATAAAACGACGACCGCTAATAACGAACATAAAGAATTACCGGGGAAGGTGTCGGTGTGCTGGATACAACGCTCCTTCAGCTGGGTACAGAAATCCTTCACATCCGCTAAACCTGGAAGATGGAGGAACACAGAAGATAAGACCTGAAAAGAACTTAGAAGCAAATTGTCTTTCCAAATAACAAGTTACTAAATTACCGACAAAACCACAAAATAAAAGTCTCATGTCATTTTTCCCCAACAGTAGCTCGTCAGCTTAGAAACTGAATCTCAGGTCGTGTTCACACATGCCAGTTTTGTGTCAGTTTCTACCACAAAAACACAGCGTGATGACACAAAAATGCAGCAAAAACGGCTTTGCTTAATGTTCTTAATCAGATGCAAGTTATTTCTGTGATACGGCGCTCCCTTGTTCTGCCAGAAACTTATGTCTAAAACATCACGCAGTGTATCATTTTCCCTCCGGTTTTGAGAACGTTGAGCGGATTTTGAAATTCGCAGCACGCAGATTGAGGATTTAGCGCCGAATTCTCCCATTGACTTCAATGGGAATATTAAATCCGCCAACGATATCCGCTGCAAACTCTTCACATTAAATGCAGATTTGACATGTGAATTTGTTGCGGATTCGCCTACGGCCCATCCCCCACGTCTCGACGCTTCCTGCCAGGTCCTCGCACAGCTGATCACACAACCCCTTAATAGGAGCCGGACACAACAGCGCTGGTTGTGGACCCCCAACAAGTGCTGGATTGGGGCACTGCACTGAAGAACGGGAGGGTCTGCGCTCTAATTTATTCCACTGGTATCTTCACAAAAGTTTTTTTTCAGACTTGGGGATTGTCGGACATTTTTTTTTTTAACGGCCGTCAAACGGCTGCATTAAAACGAATGCATGTGTATGCGGATATTCATACGGCGGTTCTTATAACGGATCATTTGAACGGCCCGGGCAAAAATAGATGTCCTATCTTAGCCCGTTTTTCCTCAATAGACTCAAGTCTATGAGGGATCTGTGAAAACGGGTCCTGCCCGGGTGCAAATCGGCCGTGAAATTTAGCCATTTTTCAAGGACGAATTGACACCCGGTTGTCTGAATAAAGCCTTACAGGGGATAGCCGGGACTTAAAGACACTCACCACTTTGGACAATCCCTACTTGTTAGAAAGGGCCCTGGACAATAATCTGATCAGTTTACATTGAGTTGCAGGATCTGACAATACTTCAAAAAGTAGCAAAGTGTCGCCTTAAATTCACACTATAAACAGCTGCGCTGCGGTATATGCTCTGTAGCACTCTGATGAGAAGTCCTCTAGTGGCCACCCCTTGTAATGACAGTCTATAATACCTGAAGAGAGCGGCGGAGGCTCCTGCTGTTGCTCCCGGTAAGTCTCAGCCTGTTTCTGCCAGTAAATAAGCAGCACGTACCGATCCATAAACCCAGAGCACCCGCTTACAAGGAGACTATTCCGGGCCAATGAACCATCAAAGGCGGAGAGAGCCGCTTCCGACTATTCACTTGTCTGTACAAACCGGGAAAATCAAATCGCCGCGCCAGTGACGTACTTCCGCCAGCTGTCACAGCGAACGCAACCTTCCCCCGGGCACTAAGTCCCGTAAACAAGGTTCCTGGGCCTCAATTGTCCCGTAGCACTATTCACTAGAGCGTTATCGTGATAGCGGACTATAGCACGGCCTGTATCTGAGGAAAAAACGTCTTTAGGATGTAGAATGTTCCCCTGAGGAAGAAGTTCACGAATGAACTTTGTGTTAGAGGATGCATATTGTATTAATGTAGCTGACTAATATGTCTCTAATCACGTATTCAATAAAGTGTTGTGGGGGCCATTTTGTCGGAGACCATATTGCATTGATGTTTATGAAGAAGGTCTTAGGAAAAATGGCTTCTCATCACAACGACATATATCTTTTCCAGTGTATATTGAGGTGGAGTCTGTGAGAGGTTGAGCCCCGTGTGTCATGGTGACCTCCATGTGATGGCGAGTTACAGCAGAGCTGCCCAGGTATTGCTATAAAGATGGGGAATGATATGTGTAGTGTTATAGTGTAATGAAGGTGGAAGTCCCTGTGTGAGGGATTCCTTATAAAAATGTGACATATTATGTAGATATTGTTGGAGTGTACACGACACTAAAGGCTGACCTGTCATGTCACGTGAAATCCATCTTATCTGCCCCCCCCCCCAATATATTACTGGAGGGGTGGATGGCAGTGGCCTTGAGGGTCCATGGTCCGGCACATGGAAACAAAAGGTGTCCGAATTCGAAAACTAGTCCTGATCCCCTAAACAAATACGGACCACAGTCCAGACCCCCACAACGAATACGGACCCCAGTCCAGATCCCCACAACGAATACGGACCCCAGTCCAGATCCCCACAACGAATACGGACCCCAGTCCAGATCCCCACAACGAATACGGACCCCAGTCCAGGTCCCCACAACGAATACGGACCACAGTCCAGGTCCCAACAACAAATACGGACCACAGTCCAGGTCCCAACAACGAATACGGACCACAGTCCACAGTCCAGGTCCCAACAACGAATACGGACACCAGTCCAGGTCCCAACAACGAATACTGACACCAGTCCAGGTCCCAACAACGAATACTGACACCAGTCCAGGTCCCAACAACGAATACTGACACCAGTCCAGGTCCCAACAACGAATACTGACACCAGTCCAGGTCCCAACAACGAATACTGACACCAGTCCAGGTCCCAACAACGAATACTGACACCAGTCCAGGTCCCAACAACGAATACTGACACCAGTCCAGGTCCCAACAACGAATACGGACCACAGACCAAATTGGGGAGAGATGAGTATGTTTTAAAGAGGACACGGGGCACTTTCGGGAGCCCAGGAGATCTCCCATTTCTTTGCTCTTATTGGGAAATGTTCAGACTAATCCTCCTCTTAAAATATAAGCCACGCACCCAACCTAATGCTGTTAAACACACAGCGGTACAAGCCACTGTGCCCCCATAACCGTGGCATTCACAGTGCCCACTTTAAAGTGCCAGCCAGTATCATCTTGGCTTAAGTTTTTGTGGCAGACGTCGGGCATAGCTTTTCTTTAGCGTAGGCAAGGAAATGGCGCTTTATGCCACTGTTTACACTAAAAAAACACAAAGCGTAACTAACTTTTCAGGTGACTTCAGAATAAGCGGTCATATGTGTGTACATGAGGAATAACACGATTTCTGGTCATTATATGACTTGTGTGTGGCATTGTTTAGCAGTTTTACCCTCTGCAGGCTCTTTCTCTATTTCTCAGTTTTCTCTGAGCTAGTGAGCTGAGCCTAACGGCTATCATGTCTTCTATATACTGCACACACAGAAGAGGAGAATCCTGCTCTCCTATCTGTATCTATCACATATATAGAAGCAGCATGGAGGAGACTATACAGCAGTAATGAGCAGTGTAGCTGAGAATCCAGCACTGGGGTGACATGTTACACATACCTGAAGCTGCAGCATGTCTGTCTTTCTCACTCTGCTCCTGCTCCCCTCTCCTGTTATTTTCTCTCTGCTCCCTCCTCCTTCAACCCCCACCACCATAGACTTGTATGGGCATCATGTCTGTCTCTTTCCCCCTCCCCTCTGCATAGACTTGTATGGGCAACCTGTCTGAGTCTTCCCTTTTGCTCCTGCTTCCCTCTTCATAGACTTCTATGGGCAGCGTGTCTGCTCCTGTTTCCTCCCCTTGCTCACCCCTCCCCTCTCAATAAACTTACATAGAGCATGTCTGTGTTTTTTTCTCTCTCTTCGCACTCCTTCTGCTCCCCCTCCCCTCCACATATACTTGATTTGGCTCGCAGTGACGAGACACCTTCTCCCACTTCCTGCAGTCCGTCTCCTCTGCTCTGTAACTAGGGATAGATTTTGCTTGACAACAGGGGGTGGACAACAGATTACAGGAAGGGAGACACCTAGTGGCCATAATTTCACCCAGAATTTGCATGGATAAAATATAAAAATTTTAACCGTAAGTAAATTACAAAGTTGATCTTGATCAGGTATACTAATAGATCAGCATAGATTTTTTTGAAAAGTTAGTGTCCATTTAAAGGGGTTGTCCACTTTCTGAAAACTGATGACCTATCCACCGGATATGTCATCAGTATATGATCAGTGCGTGTCCGACATCCGGACCCTGCACCGATCCGCAACTCCGGCTGCCTCCGTGCACCGGATGTTTGGAACGCGATGCAGTAGTTGGAGCCGGAAGCAGATGGTGCCAACGCCGCTCTGTCCATGAGGCGGTGGTCTCCAGTCTCAATACTACAACTCCCAGCATGTTAATTTGATGGTTGTCTTATATACATTGTGGTTGACCTATTATTTTTTTTCCCTCTTGTACAGCAATGGGCGACATTCTCCAGGGTATGGTATGTCATTGATGCCAATATGCAGCCGCCGGGGAAGATTGCCTCCATGTGTGGCGTCCACCTGCAGGGTCTCCACAAGCCCATGTATCACGCACTGAGTGAGTATTCAGGAGAACCACAAGGAAGGACTGTGCATTGTCAGATGATCCGGTGTAACACGACTGACCGCTGCTGCTTGAGTATTTCACCACATCTTCCAGTGTAGGGAAGTGATTTTGGCTCATCGTGTGGCAGGATTCTTCCCAGTGACGTAGTTATAGTAGGTTGGGGTGGAAGTTGTAGTTGCATCGGGGCCTGACGCTTGGGGCACATAGGTCCTTCCAGCCTGGGCGGGCTTTGGTATGATCCCTCAGATTGACGGATGTTGTAGCTGAACCTGACCCTTGAGAGGGCCATTGATCCTTCTGCCACTTAAAGGGGTTTTCCAGCTTATGTACATGAAGCCTAAAGGGGTATTCCCAAAATCATAAATTATCACCGATCCACAGGATCGGCCCCACCGATCGTAAAAACAGGGGTCTCGTAACCCCGGATCCTCCTTAATGCACCCCCCACGGTGAGGAGGAGCTTGAATGGAGCGGCGGTCGAGCATTCACCTGCCGCTCCATTCACCATTTATGAGCATGACGGAAACAGCCGAGCGCTGTACTCAGATGGTTCCTGCATTCCCATAGTGTTAGAATGGAGCGGACGTGCACATGTTTGACCGCTGCTTTTCTCAAGCTCCTCCTCACCGCCGTTCTCACGATCAGTGGGGCTCCCAGAGATCCGAACGTTATCACCTATCCTGTGGATATGTGATATTTTATGCCTTCGGGAATACCTCTTTAATAACTGCATAAACTTTGTAATATATTTTGGGGGCCATTTGCAAGACTTGTGTTTGCTGTCAGTGAATGGAAGCATTATTGTTTATAAGCAGAGGCTGAAAGCCCCTAGAGACCTTGTCCTGCTCACAGCTGAGGGTTTGCTACAATTGTATCCAGTCTAGATGAGCCTCCAGACCGTCCTTTACCCACATTTGTAGCAAACTATAAGGACAAGAGAGAGATCGTTGCTGCTGATATGTATATTAGGCCCTGTTCACATCAGGTTTGGTCTTTCCGTTCATCTGTTCCGTCAGAGGAACGGATGGACAGAAAGACAAACGGAAACTAGCGTTTCCGCTTGCAATACCATTGATTGCAATGGTATTTTTTTTTCGTTCAGTTGGCGTCCGTTCCGCTAGGTTTCCGTTTTTCCAACGAGAACAATAGCGTAGTGTACTGTGAGACATCAGGAGTGGAATCCCCAGCCAAAGCGGGCTCAGACCGGGATTCCACTCCTACAGGGAGCTACAGCGGCGCTATCTACATGTGGGGGTGCTATCTACAGTGGGGATCATAGGAAGCCCCTGACATCACTGTCCATATATGGACAGTGATGTTAAGGGCTTTCCCAAGAAAGGAGTACTCGGCCAGAGATCTCGCGATGCTCTGGCCGGGGACTCCATAGTTGAAAGCCCGACATTACTGTCCATATACGGACAGTGCTGTCAGGGGCTTCCCCGAGTTCAGCACTCAAAGTAGCGCTGTGTGCGGGGAGTCCTCGGCCAAGATCAGTTTTTACCGGCCGTTACAAGGATTCTTTCCTGAAAAACGGCTGTTAAAAACTGATCCATTAACTTCTGTGGGGTCGTGAAAACGGCCAAATATAGGACATGTTCTATTTTTTGACGGCTAGTATTCATGGTTCATTAAAATAAAGAAGCACCTGTCACACGAATGTTGCTTATCCCTATAATACAGTCACAGGTAAAGCCCTATATGCAGCTTCACTATCACTCGCTGGTCTCTGGGGGTGGGGGTAGTACTTAATCACTTGCTGAATCTGCCCTGGACACCTCTGGGAATTCCGGCTGAAAAACGGCACCAAATTGTGTTGCAGTTTTTTTCGGGCAGAACGTCCGATGCGGCAAATAGCAGTTTAAAAAGAGAAAATCTGCAATTCCGCTGCAAAAAATAAACTAAAAAAAAAAGACAAAAGCTTATACTTACCCGTAGTCATGGCGACGCGCCCCCCTGACGTCCTGCAGCCCGGCCTCTTGGGATGACGTTTCATCCCATGTGACCGCTGCAGCCTATGATTGACTGCAGCAGTCACATGGGATGAAACGTCATCCTAGGAGGCCGGGCTGCAGGACGTCAGAGGGACGTATCGCCATGACTACGGGTAAGTATAAGCTTTTGTCTTTTTTTTTTAGTTTATTTTTTGCAGCGGAATTGCAGATTTTCTGCCGCAAAAATTGCAACATGTTCTATTTTTGAATTCAATGAGGAAAACCCGCAACAGAAAAGCAGCGATTCCGAAGAATAAATTGACATGCTGCGGATTAAAAAAAACGCACTGCAGATCAATTTATGAAAGATTTCGTCATATTTTTTACGTAGTGTCTGGATGAGATTTATTTGAACCTCATCCGCTCTGCTACTACTGTATAATGCTGCTGATTTTCCACATTGAAATCCATTGCAGAAAATCTGCATTGTTTACGCTACTTGTGGACATACCCGTAATCTGTGACATTTCTCTGTCAATTGTCTCCCATTCATTGCAGCTGCTGTAAAGCGCACCCACCCGGCTGCACTGTCTATACAGACAATACAGAAAGAAAGTGTGTGTCTCTATATAAAAAAGAAATATCTTCAACATTTAAATCAAATGTTTTCCTATATAGTGCAGCGTAGGCTATTATTAAAGAATAATGTAGAGGCTCTTGTGTATACCTTGTGTATACCTGTTTTAGTTGATGTGTGATTTATGACTTCTCTGCCATATTGGTTACTTCTTCCCCTCTGATATGGTTCCCCTAATGCAGACTACATTTCCCATGATGCTTCGTCCTTTGCGGGGGCGGCGGAGTCTCATCACACTGCACTTACTCTGCTCTAAGTTCTAACTAAGGGCAGCAAGTGATTGATCAGTGACATAGAACTTCTGTCCTCACCCTGCAGAGTCTGTGTATTCTTTGTGATGCAGCTTCAGCCTGCCTCCTAGTGATCGATTTCTCTATCAGTTTTTACATAGGAGACAGTGAGAAGCAGCGTCTCATAGAAATACACTGGATTCTGCACACAGCACTTGCAGAGAGTATAGAAAGTCTGTGTGAGTCAGGGGGGGTTTATAACTCTGCAGCTAATCATTGTACGGACTATTCTATCACTTCACTCCTGCTCTCTTAAATCGGGAAGAATAATCTCTTCATCAGCACTATATACAAGGGGGACATACAGAGGAACAAGGAGGGTGGAGCTTGGTGGGTAGAGGAGGGGTCTCAGAGTGGGATTTGATATGTGGTGATGGTTTCCTGTCGTTCACAGGAAGTCAGCCACACAGGAGAAATGACCTCCTGTCTACACATGAGATCACGGTCTATTCTGGTGGTCAGACTGAGATCACATGACACCGCTGCCCACCATGAAAGGGTTCAAAATGTATAGATGCAACTGAGCTGGGAGGAAACAAATGACACTGCTTGAATATTGCTGGTGAGTTCGCACCAGATGTGCAAAAATACATTTGCCGGAGTGTTTCTTTAATGACACTAAAATGACATATGAGACCTTCACTTTAAACCATAATACTCCTTTACAATAACCGCTCTACTATGTAAATAAGTGAAGTTTGTTGGGGTCTCGGTACAGATTTTGCATCAATATAACCGCACACTTCTGTTCTTCTCGTTATTGCTCTATGGGCCCGAGAAGCTGGGATGGCATCTGCTGTTTGGTTGAGTGATTAACTTTTTTCATCTCTGAAATTCTTAGACACCACTCAAAATAGTCCATCCGCTCCCTGTTTTAATCACTAAACTGTGATTAGCCAAAAATGCAGTGATAATCTCTAGAAAGTCTATGAGCCCTTACTTCGCTACATCGGCTTTCCAGAGGAAGCCGAACAAACACGAAGCGGCTGAGCCCTCACACGAGCACTTATGCCGCTTCGTTTGAGCGATTGTTGGGGGTCTCAGTGCTCGGACCCCCACTAATCAAAACTTCTGACATGTCACTGTGACGTGTCAGAAGTTTGTCGAACGTTTAGTTACCCTTTGATGGAATTTTACTGTATGTGTAATACCAGTTATTAACAGCAGAGGGCAGTATATGATAAAGAAAACTTGCGTTTACTTCCATACTGTACGTCCCGTCCCGTCCCCTCACACCTTCCGTTACTTACGGTACATTTGTCAGCCGGCTGTACTAATGGAGACCTCTCCAGATGCAATGAATGACTTTAAGGCGTTTTTCCACAAAACGCATGTATTACCTATGCACAGGATCGGGAATACATGTGTGACCGCTGGGACACCTAGTGATGAGAAGGGGGGAAAGAAAGTTCCCTGAAGTGCCCAATGAGAAGGGAGAGCTGGTGTCCATACTCGACCAGCGCTCCATTCATTTCTATGGGACTTCCGGGGGACCGCTGTCTCCAGCAGCTCCATAGAAACGAATGAAGCGCTGGTCGAGCATGGACACCAGCTCTCCCTTCTCATGGAGCACTTCGGGGAGGGGGCTTTCTGTCCCCCGTTCTCTACTTTGCTGGGAGTCCCAGCGGTCAGACCCCAGTGATCACACGTGTGTCCCCTATCCTGTGGAAAAACCCCTTTAAACCCGCATGTTTTTATGAGTGGTCACTTGTAGTTTACCGCAAGAAGTCCTGGATCCACATGTTCCTGCGTGATTGTTCTGGAATTTCCTCACAAGTAATATATTGTACAATTTGGCCCCCACCCAACATTTACCGGTTCAACATTTTAAAGGGGATCTCTAGGTTTTCATAATTAAACTGAAATAAGTACTTGACTCTTCTGCAGCAGTTCAGCCCTCAATAGCATATCATAGGGATTATGGTATCCGGGATGGTGCTGTTTACATCCAACTTGTCCATACTTGAAGTATGTGCTTAAAGGGGTTGTCCACTAGAAAACCCATATCAATACACCTATTTAGAAGTGGGGGGTCCTCGGTTCAGGATCTTTCTCTCTTGGCCAGAGTGGAGAGCGGTTACATAGATCGTCTCTCGCTCTGGAGGACCTGTCCTGTATTACACTGACAGCCCATTGATGTGAATGGACACTGTGTAATGCTTCCTTTCCCCTGTGGTGGCGCTGCAGGGAAATTTAACACTTACTGCCAGGTTTCTCCACAGATTACAGCTGATCGCTGGGGGACCCATCAGGGGGGCACTTTGTGATCGGCTTATTGTCAAGAGATCCTTCCAACAAGTAGGGATTGTCCAAGAATGACGGAAACAGCCGAGCGCTGTACTCTACTATTTCCATTATTCCCATAGACATTGAATGGAGCAAACATGCGCCTGCTCGACCGCCCCTCCATTCAATGTTCTCCTCGCTGCGGTCCGGCTGGGATGAGGATCTGGAGGCTCAGGAACCCCGTTCTCACTATCGGTGGGGGTCCCAACAATCAGAAAATGATCACCTATCCTGTATATAGGTGATAATAAACATCATTGTATATACAGCCATATTGTTTGTCAGTGACAGATATAACTAAGAATCCGTCTTAATAAAACGTTTCACTTAACAGACGTGGACGACTCAAGGACTTCTATTTACTAGGGAATATTTCGATTTTAGAGATGGACTCTATAAAGCGTCGGTCAAGTTCAGAATAGTCGCGTCTAATTAATTGCAGTGGTAAGTTGTCTTGACTTCAGATTCCTGCTTCCCTGCATTGGCCATAGGGGTGTGCGATATAATTGGCCCCCTCCGGACTGCGCTGGCACCTTATCCTAGATGTTCGCACAGTCTCCTCTATGGAGCGGGCAGGTACGGGCACCTGGAGCTTTATTATGTAAGTATGGTGAGGGACAGGCTCTTTATACGGCTCCTGTCATTATAGATGTATACTGTTACCTTCCTTTTACATTACACGCTCCCGGTCTACTAAGGAAAGTGTCCCATATATTTCATCACCTGCGTTAGAGCATGAGGCGTTGATGCCTCGCTCAGTGCAGCTATTCTCGGGTTGGTGTCAGTGGGTACAGCTGGCGTCTTCTTTACATTGGGTAACGTCGCCTTCTGTATTGACAGTGGAATGTGAGCGAGCTTCACATATTTTGGAGAGTGAAGTTCGGGACATGTAAGAACACACAGGAGATGTTAGTAATGCCTCCGCGAGCCGGCAGCTCCCACCTGGCCTGCTCCGTATTGGTAGGACCGGTGCCTTTTTTTTCCTGTCAGATATTTTTGGACAGGCGCCACTTACCCCCAGTCACATAGCTGCATGCAAATAATTTTTTTAAAGAGCCAGGTCACCTGTTTTCCATCTCCTAAGATAGTCATCTAGTCTACGTACGTGCTCTGTGATACGGGAGTTTAGCATTTTTAAGAATTAAAAAAAAAATGAAAGCTAAGGGGCGATTTAGTGAGTAAACATGGCGGCCGGATGGTCTCGTCTACAGAGGAATGATCTCACGTATCATCTCAAGACTAAAGCTCATTAGACGTGTGCTGCGTGATGCCCATCAGTGGCAGATCACGATTTTCCTTATAGGCTGCAACTGTGACAGCTAAGTAGCAGCAAAAGTTGCAGCTTGGTGCCACCTTCGGTAGCTGCCGTATCAGTGGCACATTTAGTGGCAGTCAACGTGGAAATTTTTAAGGGACGCAGTATTCCAACATCCCGTGCCCCCTGCTAGCACTTGTCACAGGTTTCAGTATTGGCGTCCATGCACACAGCATTGTCGAATGCATAGACCCTGTGCAGCGGCACAAATAGTCCGTAATATGGACCCACGTGCCAACTTATGGTGCCTTCATGGGGCACCGCGTTCTTCCCTGGAAGCATTGCATCTTGGTGAGAATAGCTCAGATGTGACTTAGTTAGATTTGCTGAGTGACAAGCAATGCGGCCACCATAATAACTCCCACATGGATCGTCAGCCAACTTTTCCAGACTCCTGAATGGCATTGTGTTATGCAGTGATTTATTCCTTACTCCTGTGTGATGACATAATTAGGCAGACTTGATGTTCAGAGGTTTGGGAAAACTGGGGTGTAATTTAAAGCTGCCGGTTACATGACTGCCACGATGGAAGCTCTTTGGGCATCTTAATCATTGCGCTATATGGCAACCTATAGGAAGCTGTGTATTTGGATATTGTGTATAAGCAGAGTGCGGCTATTCCTTTCTTGTGGATTAGCGCTATCACAGCAAGTTCTGGGGTCGACATTGCTTAAGGGTCATTTGTTTCATAAATTTTGTAAACATTTTTTTGAAGGTTTAAATAGGAACCCACCCCTCAGTACATAGTTACAATTCTTCTGCAATTCTATGTGTCTCCATGGTTACAGACTACAAACAAAGCCTGTGTAGTCTGATCCTGCAGTTATGTATTACTCCATCCTCTTGCTCCTCTCGGCATGTTAACCTGAAGAGAAGCAGTTGAAAGGAAGCAGCACATGACTGCAGGATCAGACTACACAGGGTTTGTTTGTAGTCTGTAACCATAGAGACACATAGGTCAGCATAGGAGCTTCAGACACAAAACTAGGATATTTTTAATCACGATTATTTGCAAAGTTGCTTTATTTTTATTTTCGATGAATTGGAGCAATACAAAAACGTTGTCAAGTATACATATGCTTTATATGGTTATTTATATCTTATACATTTATGGCACATCCAATGTCTGATGGATTCGGGTCCCACCACTGAGACCCGCACCTATATCAAGAACTGGGGTCAAGTGGACAGGTGGTCAGGCGTTGCGTGCTGCTCACTGCATTCTGTTCTATGAGAGTTACGAAAAACGTGCTGCTCGACTTTTCCCGTAACTCCCATAGAACAGAATGGAAAGAGCCGCGGCAACCGCCTCACCAGGGGGTACAGGGATCGGAGGAACCCTGTGTTCTCCACATAGGTGCGGCTTGTAGAGTTGGGATCTGCACCTATGACACGCTTATGGCATATCCACAGGATATGCTATTAATGAATGAGACAGGAATACCCCTGACCAGGCCTTTTTTGTCCTTCAGAACCGAGCATTCTTTGCCGTTGCATTCCACGAGCCGTAACTTTTTTTTTTTTCCGTCGACGTAGCTGCTTGAGGCCTTGTTGAGTGCCTCTGGCACATCCTAAAAGCCATACAGCCGTGGCAACATATAAGCGGCCCGCAATTCAATCTACAAGCTGCCGATGGGTGACAGATAGAGCCCCCTCCCTTTGTCAAATCACTCATTGACCATGGCATTTAAGCAGTTAAACGGCCGTTGCAGCAGGTGCCGGGCTGTCAGTCATGTACGTCACTCTGCTTTAAGGGGTTAAAAAAGTAGCCAATGATCATGTGTCCCCGCTGATCGCTAGTCACAAACACTGGCAATTGATTGAGCCGGCTCTGCAGAAGTCACTGCCCGGGTGTCTCATCATATACCAGAAAAGCTCACGTTATTACTGAATGGCCCATGTATTTATAGTTGTGGTCACACTTCGGGTTTACCCTGTTCTTAGTGTTATTGGTAAGGCTATGTTCACGCTTTATAATGGAAACCACAACGCGTTGCTGTCGAGTGCCGTCGCGGTGTCTGTCATTTTGATGGCTCTACATGCAGCACTATTCTTCCTGTCAAAATTGACGGAATTGCCGATGGACGATCTAACGGGTGTGTGGACTATTTGTCTGTGTTCGCAACATGGTTTTTGCCTGCGTTACACTTATACATCTGGAAAAAGCTCCCGACGTTAAACATGGGCTCTTACGAATGCCCAATAGCGGCATCCATCGCCATAGACTTTAATGGTATCCGGTAAATGGATACATTGTGAACTGGGTCACGTCTAATGGGGATCCGTTTAACAGATCTGTCACTCAGACTATAATGGCTTTCGATTAGCGGATACATCATGAAAGGTTATTGGAAAGCTCATGACGTATCCGTTAAACAGATGCCTGTGAAGTATCCCATAGGCTCCGATGTAAAAAAAAACAACAACAACTGTATACCGCGCAATATACGTTTTTTTTTGCAGGATGGAATAGCGTAGTATTCTACATTCCATACCTTTTTTGCGGTATACATCCGTCTAACAATGGAGCCCTATGGGCACTGTTAGTGTGTACGTCGCAGCTTTCCCAGCGTATATGCTACACGCAGGGCAAAAACGTGATATGTACAGGGCTTTATATGTACACCAGGAAAAGCTCCTGACATATACGTTAAATGGATGCTTAACAGTGGCATCCATCACCCATAGACTAATATCGCATTCGTTTATTGGGTACTAGTGTGTTTTTTTCATGACGTATCCATTAAAGGGGTTGTCCGGGCATGAGGCGGTTTTTCATACTGATGACCTAGCCGCGGGAGAGGTCATCAGTATATGATCGGTGGGGTCCTGACGCCCGGAGCCCACACTGATCTGCTGTTCCGGGCACCGGAAGTTTTACAGTGACCCGTGTCGGAAGCAGATGGCTCCAGTCACTGTATAGCGGCCGTGCTGCAACTCTGATCCTATTCACTTGAATACAAGCAGAGCTGCAGTACTGCCACTATAATGTGACCGGAGCCATCTGCTTGCGGCACCGACCACTGAATGACATCCGGTGCCGGAGGCAGCCGTAACCGCTGATCGGTGCGGACCCCCACAGATCAGATACTAATGAGCTACCCTGTTGATAGGTCGTGAGTAAGAAAAAACGCTCCCTGCCTGGACAACCCCTTTAAACAGATGCAACTGTAGCCTATGGGTGACGGATGCCACTGTTAGGCCGATTTTACATATCCGTCACCCATAGGCTATAATGGCATCCGTTTAACTGATACGTTGTTTTTTTTACAGGATACCACGGGATGGAATAGTAGCCTACCATGTTTTTCCATACTTCGTTTTTTGCCACATACCAGCCAGACGGAGGCCAAAGTGTCTTTCCTGTCTACATGAAACAATCTAGTTCTTCTGTCAAGTGTAAAATACTGAGTTCAGATCGCCGTAAATTATCAACCATAACTCCAAAAGAGGAACGCTGTGAACTGAGGAACTACCGATGACAGCCAGGATAAGTGGCGACGGTGTCCTCTCTCGTCATCCATCAGATCGTTGTGGTCATGTACACAATGTGATGACAGATTACGGACATGAATCATTCCCCGTAACACTATCCTAATATATTTTAACACTTCCCCCTGTGAGCTGGAATTGAGGAGGAGACTCATCATCCGTGCATTTCTCACACTTTGGCTCTGTAGTGTTGGGACTTGTGCACCGAGCGACCGGCTGACCTTGTTGGGTGTCTATTTGATCATATAGGAATACCTGAGTGACAGCTGCTAAAAGCTGTGAAACGCGTGTGGAAATGATCTCTATGATCTCTGCTCAGTGCTGTGTATTAGTGAAGAGAAGGTCACGCAGAAGGTGTTCTAAGTTTTCGACCATATCGCGGTTTAGTAATAGACCACGCTGCTTGGATGATGAACGTTAGTCAGGAAAAAGCACGAGGGTTGTTAGGGGCAAATCCTCCACATTTACTTTTGCACCAGTTTTGCAAAATCAACCATAAATGTATTATCGAAGGTGGAAAACCTATAAAAGTGCAGCAAGACGAGCTGCTAATATTACTGTCACGTGTGGAAGTTTTTAGGGACGCCAGAGGGCGAGACACAAAATTCAGCCATAATTCCGCCAGTGGATTTTGCCGTAAATCCACAATGTTTCCGCAGCAAATTTTGATCCGTTGTCCACATTTCGGCTCCATGTGTCCTCCGCATCCTTTTTTTATGTTCCATAGGTTTGACTTGAATGGGAGAGACCGAGTCACAAACATGGACTGGAATTGGACCTGTTCAGAGGTTTGTGGCCCGATCCCACAGCTCGCACACGGATCAGTGAAAACCACGGTAGTGTTCATGGGACCGTTAGAAATTAATAGGTCCGTGTGCTATGCGTTAAAAAAACTTCTTCATGGGGACTTTTATTCATCCTGTCCAATACAAATGGCGCCAGATTTTAACATGAGGTCTGCTGAGTATATGTATATATATATATATATAATCATGGCCCTCTGCAACTGCAGTATAATGTGTGTGTGATGTTCATAAAGAGTTAAAACAAGGACATTACATTGGGATTACGGGAAATGATGGCTTATTGCTCGATCATTAGAATAAAGGGTACGCGGCCTCTGCTGTCCGGTCAGGAGTGGCGCAGTATAGGAAAAATATGAATTGGCCGCTCCGTCTTAATCGAGCTGCACCCCCTCCGTTCTAGTGATTGGTGGAGGTCCCAGCAGTCGGGATAAACGCACCAATCCGTAGAGATGGCATAGCCTAGCAATATGCCATGACTTGCTGTGATGGGAAAACCTCTTCAAACTTAGGCTGTGGAGGTCTTACTATAAAAAATCCTGGGAACCCCAATGAATATGTTCCCTACATAGCAGCTATAGCTCCGTTATAAATGGAAGCCATGATCTAAGTGTGAACAGAGCCTAATACGGTAGGAGTTATGTACATCCACTATACAGCCTCGCAAACTGGAGTCCACCCTTGATTGAGCTCTATGGGAGACTTCCATTTGGGTGGGGGGTTTATAAATTGACTACTGCTCTGAAACCCCGCATTGTGCTGCCCAGATGGGTTGTCGCTTTCCCCCCATGGGGCTGGATATACACAGGGATGCATCTTACCTATGTTGGTGGTTATTATATACCCTATATGACTGGCTTTACACACGACGAAAAATTAGTTTCTTGCCACAACCATGACCATACGCAGAGGTTTTGCCACAGTTGCAGCAGGGCAAAAAAAACATTTTGGCTGCAATGTGTGAATCCATCCTATAGAGAGAAGTATTTTAATACAGATCTTAATTATTGAATTCGGGGGTTTCATTCAGTCCCATTGCCCCAGCTGTATAATATCTGCTGAGGCGCATAGTGTATAAAAGTCGCCAGCGTTCTGCTGACTCAATAACTACAGATTATAAACCTCCTCTGGTATTAACATCTGCACAAAAACTGTGTCCCGGGAGCTTCATGACATGGGGGCCGAGCAGCTGAATGCCAGCCCTACATCACCAAGCACAATGCCAAGCGTCAGATGGAGGGGTGTAAAGCCGCCAACACTGGACTCTGGAGCAGTGGAAACGTGTTCTGTGGAGTGACGCTTCTCTATCTGGCGGTCTGATGGATGAGTCTGGGTTTGGTGAATGCCAGGAGAGCGTTACCTGCCGGACTGCATTGTGCCAGCTGTAAAGTCTGGTGGAGGAGGGGTAATGCTATGGGGGTGTATTTCAGGGGTCGGCTCCTTAGTTCTAGTGAAGGGAAATCTTAATACTTCAGCATACCAACACATTGTGGACAATTGTAGCTTCCGAATTTGTGGGAACAGTTTGGGGATCGGCCCTTTTCTATTCCAACATGACTGTGCCCGAATACACAAAGCAAGGTCCATAAAGACATGAGGTGGTTGGTTGGGGGGAGTTTGGTGTTGAAGAACATGACTGGCCGCACAGTCCTGACCTCAACCCCATCCAACACCTTTTGGGATGAACTAGAACGTAGATTACGAGCCCGGCCCCCTCCCCCCAACATCAGCGTCTGACCTCACAAATGATCTATTGGATGAATGAGCAAAAATTCCCACAGACGCTCCAAAATCTTGTAGAAAATCTTCCCAGAAGAGTGGGAAAAGTTTTAGCTTCAAAGCGGGAACCAACTCCATATTAATACCTATGGCTTCTATAGATGTAATGTGTAGGTGTCCCGATACTTTTGTCCATGTAGTGTACGTCCATCCTGTATATGGGGTTAATGTCTCGGTTTGACTTGTCACCAGCATGTCAGGAATGGGGATCGCTATCATCATGCTCGGGGTAATACCTGCACTTTATTTTGTTATGCTTTTTAGTTAGTTGTACAACTTTTTCTCCTTTATAGCGTTTTACATGAGAACAGTTTTGTCTCTATGATACCGGGCCCCGGGGTCCTAAATCCTTTATCACCTTACTTTATTTGTGCGGACAAGACTTTTCAAGGCGTCTTGACTTCAGTGTCTGCAGCAGGTGATTCACAATGGGTAATGGATACTACCGGCAGGTTTCGCTGGTCGCCATGATGGTTTCCTCTTAGAAGCCGGAAGGAATCGTACACGGCTAATGGAAATAAATGATCTATATACATTCCGTAGATCCAGTCCTAGGATTGGAGGCGATTTCTTACCTTAATTTGACCTTTTAAAAGGAAATTCCAAGACTTGCGGATATCTGCGCTGGTTCATTACCACACGCACTTGATAGTTCAGAACTTTACGATACCAATTAATCTACCATATAATGGACTGGGACGCCAAATAAAAAATTCTTTGTAGGGTGAAAAAGGGAAAAAAACAGCAATATCGCCTTTTTGTTTTTTTGAGTTTCAATTTTTACGGCGTTCGCCGTGCAATAAAAACGACACGTTCATTTTATTCTGCTGGTCAATATGACTACGGCAATACTAAACTTATAAAGTTTTTTTTTTCCTGTTTTACTACCTTTGCAAGGAAAAACTAATTGTTAAAAATAAAATTTGGTTTGTTTCCATATTCTGAGACACATACGTTTTTATTTTTCTTGTCAATAAAGCGGTGTGACGGCATATTTTTTGTGGGACAAGGTGTCGTTTTTATTGGTATCATTTGATCACTTTCTATTTCAATTTTTGGGGGAACTAAAGTGACCAAAAAAATAGCAATCTCTGTATTTTTTACTTTTTTATGGCATCCACCCTGCGGGTTAAATGACGTTATACTTTACAGACGCGGCATTACCACTTTTCTCTTCTTTTTTCACATTATTTTAGGGGAAATATGGGAAAACATTTAATATTTTTTGTACATTACTATAAACTTTAACCCCTTCCCGCTGCAGCCATTTTTCAGGTTTTCATTTTCGTTTTTCCCTCCGCACCTTCCAGAAGCCATAACGTCTTTATTTTTCCGTCTATATAGTCCTATGAGGGCTTGATTTTTGCGGGACGAGATGTAGTTTTCCGTAGCACCATTTATTTTGCCATATAATGTATTAGGAAACGGGAAAAAAATTATTTGTGAGGTAGAAAATGAAAAAAAACAGCGATTCCTCCATGTTTTTTTGCGCTTCGTTTTTTCGGAATTCACTGTGCAATTAAAACAACATGTTAACTTTATTCTGTGGGACAATACGATTACGGCGATACCAAATATATATCGTTTTTTCTATATTTTACTACTTTTACAAGTAAAAACCTAAGTGTAAAAAAGAAAATTTATTTTGTGTCGCCAAAATCCGAGAACCATAACTTTTTTATTTTTCCGTATATTAAGTGGTATGAGGGCTTGTTGTTTGCGGGATAAGCTGTAGTTTTTAATAATACCATTTTGGTGTAAATGCGGCAGTTTGATCACATTTTATTTTTTGTGGGAGATTAGGTGACCAAAAAATAGAGATTCTGGCGTTTACTTTTTATTTTTTTACGGCGTTCACCGTGCGGGTTAAATAATGATATATTGTAATAGTTCAGACTTTTACGGACGCGGCGATATCAATTATGTTTATCTATTTTTTTACTCTGCTCTAGGGGGAAAAGGGGGGCTTTTTGAACTTTTAATATTTATTTTTTTTTTACACAAAAAAAACAACTTTATTTAGCTCATTCTTACTTTTTTATTAGTCCCCCTAGAGGACTTCAACCAGCGATCGTTAGATCGCTTGCACAATATACAGTATATCGTGATTCTGACGGGCCAGAGGCAAGGCTTAATAGGAGCACAAAGATGGCGGACCTGGGGTTCTTCATTAGGCCCCAGGCAGCCATAGCAACCATTGCCCCCCTGCGATTGTGTTGCGGGGGGTGTGATGAGCTGTTAGAGGGGGTCGCCCCCCGCTTTCTAACGATTTAAATGCTGCGGTCGCTATTGACCGCAGCATTTAATAAGTTGAACGAGCTCGAGCGCGATGCCGCTAGTTACTCTGAAGTGTCGGCTGTAACAAACAGCCGAGACCGGCATCGTATGGAGCGAGTTCACTCCGTGAGCCCGTTCCATACTTCCCCTAAACGACTTTGAAATATGGATATGTCAAACGTGGAGAAGAGGTTAAGGGTATGTCCACATCAAAATGAAATACGGCTGTAAAATTCGGAGCTGTTTTCAAGGGAACAAATGACATACACTTCCTTATACAGAGCAGTGTTTTACGTGGCGTTTTTTTAAAACGGCCGCTTAAAATAACTTCCCCGTCTGAAAGTAACGCAATTTTTCCCATTTAAAATCAATGGGCAGATGTTTCGAGGCGTTCAGTTTCCGAGTTTTTTTCGGCCATTTTTCGGGTCGTTTACCGTCGGAAAAACGGCTGAAAATAAGCCGTGTGAACATACCCTACACTGTGTTTTTTTTTTTTTACATTTAATACATATGTATTACAGTGTATTGTAATTTTATAAATTATAATACATTTTGTACCGGTGCCTAGTAGATAGATAGATGTAGGGGTCACAACTACAAATTCATTTCCCTGTGGGGATGAATAAAGTTTTTATCTATCTATCTATCTATCTATCTATCTATGATCTATCTATCTATCTATCTATCTATCTATCTATCTATCTATCTATCTATCTATCTATCTATCTATCTATCCCATATCTATCTATCTATCTATCTATCTATCTATCTATCTATCTATCTATCTATCTATCTATCTATCTATCTATCTATCTATCTATCTATGATCTATCTATCCCATATCTATCTATCTATCTATCTATCTATCTATCCCATATCTGTCTCTTCTCTCTCTCTCGCTCTCGCTCTCTCTATCTATCTATCTATCTCTCATGTCTATCTATCTATCTATCTATTTACCTATCTATCTAGAATCCAAAAGTCCAGTAGCATCGGCAATCAGTGGGTGCAAGCCCTAGGGAACCGACCAATATCCCGTCTATATAGAACAAAAGAATCAGGCAGCACTCCATAGAATTTCAGTGAACAAAAGTGGGGTACTTTATTACCCTAGTGCCACTGCGGTGCCCCAATATCACTGATTTCCATACGCGAAGTGCATGCTCCACTACGCACATACTGTGGGCGCCCGCTCAACTAGTCAAATGCCATCATTCAGTCAGGTCTTATTAAATTAAAAGCACTAGAAAAATAAAAAAAACATGACTCTAAGCATTACCCCATTCAATTCCAACAAAGAGTGCGCCTTGTAACAAATATAAAACCGCGTCCTCCACACCGATTTGTGGGTTATATGCAAACTGAAGAGAGTCCTCGTAGTTGACCACGGCCAATTTAAGGGACCCTAACATCAGCCTTAGTAGCACAAAGACGGCAGACATGGGGTCCTTCATTATCCCCGCCCAGCGATCGCATCACGGAGGAGCCGTAGGGAGGACGAAGGAGGCCCCTCCCTGGCTTTCTAACCTCTTAGATGCCACGGTTGCTATTGACCACGGCATCTAAGTGGTTAAATTGCCGGGTTTGATCCTGCCCATTACAATGAAGTGTTGGTTGTAACAGAAAGCCGATGCCCGTGAGCCCGCTCCATGCTCGCCCTTCTGGGCCATGACGTACACACTCGTCAAATGTTGGGCAGGGGTTAATGAACAGCCAAGAGATAACTTTATACTGCATGGCTGTTGCCTCATTTAAATACTCTGAGTTTGTACTTGATTTTAGGTACAAACAGATTCGCATTTCATGGGACACTCTGACAGTCACTCAAAACCGGAAGATTCATTCAGAACTAGAGGAATTTATTTTTTATGAGCAGACGCTACAATTGTGATAATTTTGTCTTTTCTTCGCCCTAAATCTATGTGCACGTTTACAAGTAATTTCCATTTCTCCAGTGCATTTAAAGTTAAAAAAAGAAGCAATTTTGCAAATAGTCTTGATTAAAATTCTCCAGTCGTTTTGTGGCTACAGCTCCTATGCAGATCTGTTTGTCTCCATGATTAAAAACGACCCTGTGTAGTCCGATCCTGCAGTTATACTCCCTTCCATCTGGCTTCTCTTCTACCGTGTGAAGAAACACATTCCTGCTAGATCAGACTACACAGGGTTTGTTTGTAGTCTGTAACCATGGAGACACATAATCTGCATAGGAGCTATAGACGATAAAACAGTTAACGGTGCAATAAAAAAAAAAAAAATTCTGCAATGGTGGACATATCCTTAAACTTCTGTGCTATTAATGAGGTTTCTTGCTCCATTCCTCAGTATTGACATATTGTGGGTATAGACTAGACTTGTTCAGAGGTTTCCTGACATTTTTATTCATTTTACATGCGCCTTCTAGAGAATTGTAAAAGTATCTGGACTCCTCTTATAACAGTGTTCGTGGTCTGTGTTGTGCAGGTGACTGTGGAGACCACGTAGTGGTGAAGAACACCAGACACCTTGCCTTCTCTGGAAATAAGTGGGAACAGAAGGTTTATTCTTCTCACACGGGGTAAGTGAATAGTGAGAATCTTTACACATGAATGTCGTTTCCACCAAAAGTTTCCTAAGTCTTTGGACGCTGTGGTTTTCAGCAGCTTAGACCATACCACTCTCAAGAACAAGGGGTTAAAACCACGCTCAGACCCCCTGCTCATACTTTTGTCACATGTCTAACTGATATTAAAGAAAAGCCTCCAAACAACAAAAAAAAAAAGGCCCCTCAGGATGCATTGAAAATGCGAGAATTTTTTTAAAATATATATCTTAATTTTAAAATATGATTTTTAAAGTTACAGGCCCGAAGCCTGAGGCTCCACTACTGAGAGTCTGATGGCATCATGTCTCTTCTGATTTCTTTCCAGTGCAGACGTCGTATGGATCCAAATAGCCAAATACACCAATGTCCACTTCCTGCCTGGTTTGAACAGTGGTGTTTGTGTGTATATTTATTAGGACATTGATGTGGATGGTGATTTGGACCCTACTTGCAAACTTTTGGAAATGGCCTTCAGGGGAGATTTTACTTTGTATGTCAACCCCCTTTTTTACAGGCCGCACTCCTTTTAATTTCAGACACCACAAATTAAGACCTTCCAGAGCCCCAGAATTTAATACAGGCCTTAGACTCCCCCTAAATACAGACCCCGGACCGCACTTCTGTCCCCTATGCGGACCCCGGACCGCACTTCTGTCCCCTATGCGGACCCCGGACCGCACTTCTGTCCCCTATGCGGACCCCGGACTTTGATGCCCCTTAGAGACACCTCCCCAAACCCTGTTCAACCAGTACAAATCCCCCTACAAAACCTTTTCAGACCCCCAGACTCTCCACAAATTCATCTTACCTGTGGTGGTGGTGGTGCTGCTGCTGCTGACACCGGGCTGAGTCTGATGATGCAGCCCCTACTTCAGGACTAGAAGCAAGCAACAGGATGCAGAAGAATCGGCAACTTTTTTCGGGAGCCTCCTGGACGTTTCAGGAGAGTTGGTGAGCCTGATTTGGACCCACACAAGGTCTCAATGACTACACCGCACCTGTCAGAAAGAGACGTTGTCATCAGAATATCTCAGTAGTGCAGACTGGGACAAAGTAGTGTGTGCGTGCATGCGTGCGTGCGTCCCCAGAAACATCACTTGACTTGTTCAGACCCTTCTGGGACATTGATGACCATTGTGATGTTTTGTTCCTTTCTTTTCAGGTATCCTGGAGGCTTTAGACAAGTCACAGCAACTAATCTCCACCGGAAGGATTCCACCGCCGTGAGTACTATATTCTTCTCCTCAATGTGTCCCTCCAATGACGATCTCCCGCCCAATCTGACATCGGGTGTGGAGGGACCCTACTACACGCTGGGCGGTACAGTTGCCGTGGCGATTGTACGATGCCCGAAGAGCATCGTTCACAAGCCCTTTTAATTAGAAAACGACCCTTGCACAATACTCTGTGGGTGCCATATGGTTGGATTGGCGACTGTACCGCCCAGTGCGCATTTATCGTTTTTCCACGCCCGATGTCCGAGTGGTCAGGAAATAGTAATTGGAAAGAGTCCTTTAATAAAATAGAATATTCCCGATTGTTCGGGGAGACACACACATCGCTGCAATGATCCTCGTGTTTTTCTGTTTAACCAGTTCCATCAACATATAAAAGGGGATTTTTCCATCATTAGATACGATAACATATCGCTAAGATACGCCGATCCCTACCTGATCCGTGGGAATGCAACTGCTGGGACCCCCACCAATCCTGGGCAAGGGGACTACAACGCTGCCGCGTTAACTTGAATGGAGCTGTGCCAAAGCGACCTCGGTCAGGATCACCGGGGGGGCGCCAGACTTCAGATCGCTTCAGATCCCCGCTGATCATAATACTTTGGCGTATCCTTGTGATATATGCTATAATAGTAAAAGATGGGAACCCCGCTTTTATTATCTTCACACAGTCCGGCAACATTCTAGAACAGTATTTCCCCCAACCTTTTTGTAACACAGGGTTTTTGTTTTCTTTTTGGGGGAACCCTGACAAGTATCCTATCCCTTCTGTGACCGCTCTTGCTGCTTCTGTCCTCTCGGGAATCTCTAACCAGAGACCAAGGAACCCTGGATGGTAATCGCTGTCCCAGGGGTTTTTGAAAAGCATCCAGATCCCGGACGACCTCTTTTAGCTCAGAGATTTGACAAGTCCGTGGCACGGTAATGCGCATGATGATATTATAAAACCATTCAATGATCCACTGATCCGACCTCTGATAGTCCTACGCTGGTCATTCTCCAGTCAGTGTGCCAGTCCATATAGGACCATAATGCACATGTGGATGAGCCATAGTCCTAACTCGTAGATCGATCTACACTAATGAGACTGATCGAGTGCTGATGGTCATAATTCGGACCCCCAATAATGTGATCTTCTGACATGTCTTAGGATACTTTTTAATTTATAGGGATTTATCCTTGTGACAGGTGGCGTTTACATGAGTTTATTTCTCCTTTAAATATCTCCCCTACAAATTGTGAACATGCCAATCTCTTAACCCCATCACCTCCCGATCATGACGGGACAAGAGTATTCTTCACTCAGTGCCCATGTGATCGCAGGACAGATCTGAGCTGTCAGTCATTCTCCTCACTGAGGATTTTTTCCTCTCTTTCCACCAAGTCTCGTCCCTCAGGCCACATCCACTAGCTGCATAAATCATTAAGTGATGGTAATGTTTTCCTTCTACTCGCCCGAGGGAGAAATGTAAAGAGGGGAAGGTACATCTTCTAAACAGGTAACATTTCACCTGCTGCTTATGGAAATGATACAAAATGGGCCTAGTATACAGAGAGGGACCGTTCTGCATATTCCTTCTACATTCACCCTCTAATGCACCCAACCAAAGATCCCCAGATGACAGCAGCAGCCAGTATTCTATATAGTAGTTATATTCTTGTATATAGGGGCAGTATTATATATAGTAGTTATCTTCTTGTATATAGGGGGCAGTATGATAGTAGTTATATTCTTGTACATAAGGGCAGTATTATAGTAGTTATACTCTTGTATATAGGGGGCAGTATTATAGTAGTTATATTCTTGTATATAGGGGGCAGTATGATGGTAGTTATATTCTTGTATATAGGAGGCAGTATTACAGTAGTTATACTCTTGTATATAGGGGGCAGTATTATAGTAGTTATATTCATGTATATAGGGGGCAGTATTATAGTAGTTATATTCTTGTATATAGGGGCAGTATTATATATAGTAGTTATCTTCTTGTATATAGGGGGCAGTATGATAGTAGTTATATTCTTGTACATAAGGGCAGTATTATAGTAGTTATACTCTTGTATATAGGGGGCAGTATTATAGTAGTTATATTCTTGTATATAGGGGGCAGTATGATGGTAGTTATATTCTTGTATATAGGAGGCAGTATTACAGTAGTTATACTCTTGTATATAGGGGGCAGTATTATAGTAGTTATATTCATGTATATAGGGGGCAGTATTATAGTAGTTATATTCTTGTATATAGGGGCAGTATTATTGTAGTTATATTCTTGTATATAGGAGGCAGTATTATAATAGTTATATTCTTGTACATAGGGAGCAGTATTATAGTAGTATATTCTTGTATATAGGGGCAGTATTATAGTAGTTATATTCTTGTATATAGGGGCAGTATTATAGTAGTTATATTCTTGTATATAGGGGCAGTATTATAGTAGTTATATTCTTGTACATAGGGGGCAGTATTATAGTAGTTATATTCTTGTATATAGGGAGCAGTATTATAGTAGTTATATTCTTGTATATAGGGGCAGTATTATAGTGGTTATATTCTTGTATATAGGAGCAGTATTATAGTAGTTATATTCTTGTATATAGGGGGCAGTATTATAGTAGTTATATTCTTGTACATAGGGGGCAGTATTCTAGTAGTTACATTCTTGTACATAGGGGGCAGTATTATAGTAGTTATATTCTTGTATATAGGACCAGTATTATAGTAGTTATATGCTTGTATATAGGGGGCAGTATTATAGTAGTTATATTCTTGTACATAGAGGGCAGTATTATAGTAGTTATATTCTTGTATATAGGGGACAGTATTGTAGTTATATTCTTGTATATAGGAGCAGTATTATAGTAGTTATATTCTTGTATATAGGGGGCAGTATTATAGTAGTTATGTTCTTGTACATAGAGGGCAGTATTATAGTAGTTATATTCTTGTATATAGGGGGCAGTATTATAGTAGTTATATTGTATATAGAGGGCAGTATTATAGTAGTTATATTCTTGTATATAGGAGCAGTATTATAGTAGTTATATTCTTGTATAGAGGGCAGTATTATAGTAGTTATATTCTTGTATAGAGGGCAGTATTATAGTAGTTATATTCTTGTATATAGGAGCAGTATTATAGTAGTTATATACTTGTATATAGGAGCAGTATTATAGTAGTTATATTCTTGTACATAGGGGACAGTATTGTAGTTATATTCTTGTATATAGGGAGCAGTATTATAGTAGTTATATTCTTGTATATAGGGGCAGTATTATAGTAGTTATATTCTTGTATATAGGGAGCAGTATTATAGTAGTTATATTCTTGTATATAGGAGGCAGTATTATAGTAGTTATATTCTTGTATATAGGAGCAGTATTATAGTAGTTATATTCCTGTATATAGGGGCAGTATTATAGTAGTTATATTCTTGTACATAGGAGCAGTATTATAGTAGTTATATTCTTGTATATAGGGGCAGTATTATAGTAGTTATATTCTTGTATATAGGGGGCAGTATTATAGTAGTTATATTCTTGTATATAGGGGACAGTATTGTAGTTATATTCTTGTATATAGGAGCAGTATTATAGTAGTTATATTCTTGTATATAGGGGGCAGTATTATAGTAGTTATGTTCTTGTACATAGAGGGCAGTATTATAGTAGTTATATTCTTGTATATAGGGGGCAGTATTATAGTAGTTATATTGTATATAGAGGGCAGTATTATAGTAGTTATATTCTTGTATATAGGAGCAGTATTATAGTAGTTATATTCTTGTATATAGGAGCAGTATTATAGTAGTTATATTCTTGTATAGAGGGCAGTATTATAGTAGTTATATTCTTGTATATAGGAGCAGTATTATAGTAGTTATATTCTTGTACATAGGGGACAGTATTGTAGTTATATTCTTGTATATAGGGAGCAGTATTATAGTAGTTATATTCTTGTATATAGGGGCAGTATTATAGTAGTTATATTCTTGTATATAGGGAGCAGTATTATAGTAGTTATATTCTTGTATATAGGGGCAGTATTATAGTAGTTATATTCTTGTATATAGGAGGCAGTATTATAGTAGTTATATTCTTGTATATAGGGGCAGTATTATAGTAGTTATATTCTTGTATATAGGGAGCAGTATTATAGTAGTTATATTCTTGTATATAGGAGCAGTATTATAGTAGTTATATTCCTGTATATAGGGGCAGTATTATAGTAGTTATATTCTTGTACATAGGAGCAGTATTATAGTAGTTATATTCTTGTATATAGGGGCAGTATTATAGTAGTTATATTCTTGTATATAGGGGGCAGTATTATAGTAGTTATATTCTTGTATATAGGGGGCAGTATTATAGTAGTTATATTCTTGTATGTAGAGTGCAGTATTATAGTAGTTATATTCTTGTACATAGGGGAAGTATTATAGTAGTTATATTCTTGTATATAGAAGCAGTGTTATAGTAGTTATATTCTTGTATATAGGGGCAGTATTATAGTAGTTATATTCTTGTATATAGGGGGCAGTATTATAGTAGTTATATTCTTGTACATAGGGGGCAGTATTATAGTAGTTATATTCTTGTATATAGAGGGCAGTATTATAGTAGTTATATTCTTGTACATAGTGGCAGTATTATAGTAGTTATATTCTTGGATATAGGGGGTAGTATTATAGTAGTTATATTCTTGTATATAGGGGGCAGTATTATAGTAGTTATATTCTTGTATATAGGGGGCAGTATTATAGTAGTTATATTCTTGTACACAGGGGGCAGTATTATAGTAGTTATATTCTTGTACATAGGGGGCAGTATTACAGTAGTTATACTCTTGTATATAGGGGGCAGTATTATAGTAGTTATATTCTTGTATATAGGAGCAGTATTATAGTAGTTATATTCTTGTACATAGGGGGCAGTATTATAGTAGTTATATTCTTGTATATAGGGGCAGTATTATAGTAGTTATATTCTTGTATATAGGAGCAGTATTATAGTAGTTATATTCTTGTACATAGGGGACAGTATTGTAGTTATATTCTTGTATATAGGAGCAGTATTATAGTAGTTATATTCTTGCATATATGAGCAGTATTATAGTAGTTATATTCTTGTACATAAGGGGCAGTATTATAGTAGTTATATTCTTGTATATAGGGGCAGTATTATAGTAGTTCTATTCTTGTATATAGGAGCAGTATTATAGTGGTTATATTCTTGTACATCGGGGGCAGTATTATAGTAGTTATATTCTTGTATATAGGGGGCAGTATTATAGTAGTTATATTCTTGTACACAGGGGGCAGTATTATAGTAGTTATATTCTTGTACATAGGGGGCAGTATTACAGTAGTTATACTCTTGTATATAGGGGGCAGTATTATAGTAGTTATATTCTTGTATATAGGAGCAGTATTATAGTAGTTATATTCTTGTACATAGGGGGCAGTATTATAGTAGTTATATTCTTGTATATAGGGGCAGTATTATAGTAGTTATATTCTTGTATATAGGAGCAGTATTATAGTAGTTATATTCTTGTACATAGGGGACAGTATTGTAGTTATATTCTTGTATATAGGAGCAGTATTATAGTAGTTATATTCTTGCATATATGAGCAGTATTATAGTAGTTATATTCTTGTACATAAGGGGCAGTATTATAGTAGTTATATTCTTGTATATAGGGGCAGTATTATAGTAGTTATATTCTTGTATATAGGAGCAGTGTTATAGTAGTTATATTCTTGTACATAGGGGGCAGTATTATAGTAGTTATATTCTTGTATATAGGGGCAGTATTATAGTAGTTATATTCTTGTATATAGGAGCAGTGTTATAGTAGTTATATTCTTGTATATAGGGGCAGTATTATAGTAGTTGTATTCTTGTATATAGGGGCAGTATTATGGTAGTTATATTCTTGTATATAGAGGGCAGTATTATAGTAGTTATATTCTTGTATATAGAGGGCAGTATTATAGTAGTTATATTCTTGTATATAGAGGGCAGTATTATAGTAGTTATATTCTTGTACATAGTGGCAGTATTATAGTAGTTATATTCTTGTATATAGGGGCAGTATTATAGTCGTTATATCCTTGTACATAGGGGCAGTATTATAGTAATTATATTCTTGTATATAGGGGGCAGTATTATAGTAGTTATATTCTTGTATATAGGGGGCAGTATTATAGTAGTTATATTCTTGTATATAGGGGCAGTATTATAGTAGTTATATTCTTGTATATAGGGGGCAGTATTATAGTAGTTATATTCTTGTATATAGGGGCAGTATTACAGTAGTTATATTCTTGTATATAGGGGCAGTATTATAGTAGTTATATTCTTGTATATAGGGGGCAGTATTATAGTAGTTATATTCTTGTATATAGGGGCAGTATTATAGTAGTTATATTCTTGTATATAGGAGGCAGTATTATAGTAGTTATATTCTTGTACAAAGGAGACCGTATTATAGTAGTTATATTCTTGTATATAGGGGCAGTATTATAGTAGTTATATTCTTGTACATAGGAGGCAGTATTATAGTGGTTATATTCTTGTACATCGGGCGCAGTATTATAGTAGTTATATTCTTGTATATAGGGGGCAGTATTATAGTAGTTATATTCTTGTACAAAGGAGCAGTATTATAGTAGTTATATTCTTGTATATAGGGGCAGTATTATAGTAGTTATATTCTTGTACATAGGAGGCAGTATTATAGTGGTTATATTCTTGTACATCGGGGGCAGTATTATAGTAGTTATATTCTTGTATATAGGGGCCAGTATTATAGTAGTTATATTCTTGTATATAGGGGGCAGTATTATAGTAGTTATATTCTTGTACATAGGAGCAGTATTATAGTAGTTATATTCTTGTATATAGGGAGCAGTATTATAGTAGATATATTCTTGTATATAAGGGGCAGTATTATAGTAGTTATATTCTTGTATATAGGGGACAGTATTATAGTAGTTATATTCTTGTATATAGGGGGCAGTATTATAGTAGTTATATTCTTGTATATAGTGGCAGTATTATAGTAGTTATATTCTTGTATATAGGGGCAGTATTATAGTAGTTATATTCTTGTATATAGGGGGCAGTATTATAGTAGTTATATTCTTGTATATAGGAGGCAGTATTATAGTAGTTATATTCTTTCTTGTATATAAGGGCAGTATTACAGTAGTTATATTCTTGTACAAAGGAGACAGTATTATAGTAGTTATATTCTTGTATATAGGGGGCAGTATTATAGTAGTTATATTCTTGTATATAGGAGCAGTATTATAGTAGTTATATTCTTGTACATAGGGGGCAGTATTATAGTAGTTATATTCTTGTATATAGGGGCAGTATTATAGTAGTTATATTCTTGTATATAGGAGCAGTATTATAGTAGTTATATTGTTGTATATAGGGGCAGTATTATAGTAGTTATATTGTTGTATATAGGGATCAGTATTATAGTAGTTATATTCTTGTATATAGGAGCAGTATTATAGTAGTTATATTCTGGTATATAGGGGCCAGTATTATAGTAGTTATATTCTTGTACATAGGGGGCAGTATTATAGTAGTTATATTCTTGTATATAGGGGCAGTATTATAGTAGTTATATTCTTGTACATAGGAGCAGTATTATAGTAGTTATATTCTTCTTTACATATAAAATTACAGTACTGTTTAATTTTACTGAGTAATGTTTTCTGTATTTGGAGGGCTGATGACAGGCAGTGATTTAATTTATTTGGGTTACTTGTTTTGCCATGTTTGTGGACAGATTAGTGTGAAGAGAAGAGAGATTTTATATCTGTGAAATCTTCCTTCCTCGATCATCAACATTGACTCTTCTCATGTCAACATTTCCTCCGTACTTTAGTAATTTTGCAGTACTACAGTTCACTTTTTTAAGTTTGTTTTAAATTTTAGTAATTTCATTGTCTATTCCAGAAAACTTTTATCTTCCAGTCAAGTAAAGTTTTTGTTTTTTTTTGTATTTTGGACCCACGTGGGTGATTTTATTTACATTGGTCCGTATTTTCTAAATGCTGGTTTTGTAAACTGATAAGTCCATGTCCTCCAAGGTGAAACAACCTCTGCTGCAGGGTTCTGAATCATTGGCAGTAGTTGTCAGTGACACCCCCACCCCCTCCCCTGTAACTATTGGCTATAACCACAGAGCACTTATATCATTGCATGTCATCGTATCTAGAGGTCCTCTACATATCAATAGAGAGCTCTCTGGTACCTACTTGCAATTGTGTATGAGGGATTCCAGAAATGGATAAATCTGCTTTACCCTGTCAGTTTTACAACTTGACCACTAGATGGCAGTAGAACTTAGCATTCAGATATTTTGTACCAAAAATTTATTTTTCCCATTTTTTTTTTTTTTATGGGTTTTTACTAGCAGGCTCAAACTTACTCTGTAACACCTCTTGGCCACACATCTCTATGTGGCAGTCATAGGATATGATGTTCCCATTGGTGTGTTGTCAAATGATATTGAATGCTAAATCTATAATAGACTCCTGGGCTAGAGCCGACCGAGGTCATCTACTAACTGCAGCCATAGATTTCATACAAGATGACAGGTTTTTACCTAACTGTACGTAAGCTCGGCTATAAGAGGAAGAGTAGAGAGAGAAAGGGTCTTTATTTCCAGATATGAAGAAGCCAATAAAACAAAGTCGTCTGAAGGTGTCGAGTTTACATTTTATATATATCTGTTTCTAGTTCAAATTGTATCTGCAGCTATGGAAAAAATGTCAGGCAGCACTATGGGCGGATGGTAAGGGCGGGTTATAGGAGATGAAGTATTAAGTGTTTATTTTAGTTGCATTTTTGTGAAGATAATAAAATGCTGAGGTTCTGCGAGCTCTGACACTTGCAGCAATGGTTTAATCTGAATTCCCTGTCAAAAAATCTAATTATTAATAAGGTCTTCCAGAAGTCATTTAACGCAATCTACCTGCAGAGATGTTAGGTGCATCTTAACCCTTTCCATGTCCATGAGAACAGGGGAGGGGGAGTCACAACCTGAAATTTCCCATTGTTTAATATTGCCCAATAAATAATCGACTGCAGCCAACTAGGTCCAGGCGGTGGCCTAGCAAAAGAGCATTGCTGCAAGGGTGTGGGGGCGGAGGCTGCCGCATCGCAAGCTCCTTTGGAGATCTAGGGGTTTTGCGCACTATAGAGCAAGAGGGTTGTGGTACTTTCTCCCACATACAGGTCTTCATCTCTAGAGGTCCTGTTTAAAAGGACTAGCAAGTCATTTTTTGCAATGAGCCAGAGCTGAAGTAACGTCCTATAAAAATAATTTCCAGCCCTCTAAAAAAGTAACTGGCTCATAAAGCCTACAATAAATTTGTCCACCACGACAGTGAGCACACAAGGCGACCACTTGCAGATGGTATTTTTTTTAAGGTGAGATAGCAGAACCGATACACAGGAGAGTGGTCGTACAAATCAGAGGTCATGTGACACGATAGACCGATACAGGTCGGGACAGGCAGCGATCCCAAGGCAAAGTTAGGAAATAGTCCGGGTCACATCCAAAACAGCAAACCACAAATGGACAGGATCCAAAGAACCTTGTTGCTCAGGCAAGATGTGGCAGTTGTCGGAGCTGGTTTATACAATCAGAAGTGATCAGCCACAGTCTCCCCACTGACCAGCTGATCGACCCCTTTAAGATGCAGCAGAGCTGATGCGCAACACTTTGGAGGGGGTACCAGCAGTGAAACAAGAAGAGGGAAGCGGACCGCTCAGCTGATGGCCTCCAACCTGGCGGACCACCATGGATCTGGCCTCTAAAACTTCCTGCAAACAGCAGATACAGCCGGGGGGAAATGCAGCCAGCGGCTATAAATGTACTTGTACACTACCGTTCAAAAGTTTAGGGTCACTTAGAAATTTCCTTATTTTTGAAAGAAAAGCACAGTTTTTTTCAATGAAGATAACATTAAATTAATCAGAAATACACTCTATACATTGTTAATGTGCTAAATGACTATTCTAGCTGCAAACATCTGGTTTTTAACGCAATATCTACATAGGTGTATAGAGGCCCATTTCCAGCAACCATCACTCCAGTGTTCTAATGGTACATTGTGTTTGCTAACTGTGTTAGAAGGCTAATGGATGATTAGAAAACACTTGAAAACCCTTGTGGAATTATGTTAGCACCGCTGTAAACAGTTTTACTGTTTAGAGGAGCTATAAAACTGGCCTTCCTTTGAGCTAGTTGAGAATCTGGAGCATTACATTTGTGGGTTCGATTAAACTCTCCAAATGGCTAGAAAAAGAGAGCTTTCATGTGAAACTCGACAGTCTATTCTTGTTCTTAGAAATGAAGGCTATTCCATGCGAGAAATTGCCAAGAAACTGAAGATTTCCTACAACGGTGTGTACTACTCCCTTCAGAGGACAGCACAAACAGGCTCTAACCAAGGTAGAAAGAGAAGTGGGAGGCCCCGCTGCACAACTGAGCAACAAGACAAGTACATTAGAGTCTCTAGTTTGAGAAATAGACGCCTCGCAGGTCCTCAACTGGCAGCTTCATTAAATAGTACCCAAAAAACGCCAGTGTCAACGTCTACAGTGAAGAGGCGACTCCGGGATGCTGGCCTTCAGGGCAGAGTGGCAAAGAAAAAGCCATATCTGAGACTGGCTAATAAAAGGAAAAGATTAATATGGGCAAAATCATACAGACATTGGACAGAGGAAGATTGGAAAAAAGTGTTATGGAAAGACGAATCGAAGTTTGAGGTGTTTGGATCACACAGAAGAACATTTGTGAGACGCAGAATAACTGAAAAGATGCTGGAAGAGTGCCTGACGCCATCTGTCAAGCATGGTGGAGGTAATGTGATGGTCTGGGGTTGCTTTGGTGCTGGTAAAGTGGGAGATTTGTACAAGGTAAAAGGGATTTTGAATAAGGAAGACTATCACTCCATTTTGCAATGCCATGCCGTACCCTGTGGACAGCGCTTGATTGGAGCCAATTTCATCCTACAACAGGACAATGACCCAAAGCACACCTCCAAATGATGCAAGAACTATTTAGGGAAGAAGCAGGCAGCTGGTATTCTATCTGTAATGGAGTGGCCAGCGCAGTCACCAGATCTCAACCCCATAGAGCTGTTGTGGGAGCAGCTTGACCGTATGGTACGCAAGAAGTGCCCATCAAGCCAATCCAACTTGTGGGAGGGCCTTCTGGAAGCATGGGGGGAAATTTCTCCCGATTACCTCAGCAAATTAACAGCTAGAATGCCAAAGGTCTGCAATGCTGTAATTGCTGCAAATGGAGCATTCCAAGACCAAAGCAAAGTCTGAAGGAGAAAATTATTATTTCAAATAAAAATCATTATTTCTAACCTTGTCAATGTCTTGACTATATTTTCTAGTCATTTTGCAACTCATTTGATAAATATAAGTGAGTTTTCATGAAAAACACAAAATTGTCTGGGTGACCCCAAACTTTTGAACGGTAGTGTATATACCGGGCAGTCCAATAAAGGGCCGATCATGTCATATATGGATGTGCTGAGTCCACCAGCTTTGCATTGACTCTCTCCATTCTGGCTAAACCCGAGTCCTAGATGGAAAGGAGAGGGAATCCAGTGCCTGAAGCAGAAATGCCACTACTATTCATGTGGTGCTCCATATACAGAGTGAGCGGAGAAGTAGAATCTGTCATGTGGTCATTCCTCCCTCCTAGGTGCGTTATAATCTCTCCTGACCGACAACCCTCCGCTGTTTTATGTTCCTCCATGTGAGCCGGGTTCCTGTATGTTTAGCGCGGTCCTGTGTATACAATCTCTCATGCCAGCGGTGTGTGCCCGGTAATACCTTGGCATTAATAAGCGCGCTGCAAGGTCTTGTGTCAAGCAAAGCGACGAGGACCAGGATTTTGAGCAGTGCAAGGAGGAACAAATTGTAATAGGTCTTCATATGGAATGAGGTCTCTGTAAAGGAGATGTAATAATACATGGACGCCCCGGGGCGAGAGCACCTGCTCTCCGATATGTCTCATAGAGGGTGTTTCCAGTAGAGGGCCCCCTTTTATGACCTCCTATTGCCCTAATAGGACATATTCAGGGCTTGTTCTAATGGAACGGCTTTTTTAATTTTGTTTTTCGATCCCAGTAGTAACAATAGATGTTTTTTGAGACTTTCAGAAAAACTTCCCAACCACCTTACCGGTAACCTGGCAGTGGTTGGGCATCATGGCGTTGACGCAGTTGTCGCATGATTTCCCTACAGATGCCCAGTTAGTGGTCATACATATTGTAATGTGTCGCATGATTTCCAAGCTGTTTTTGTGTAAAGCAGGATATCCATATGGAAGTGCAGTCAGCGATGGGATCTCCGAGGCCGTCAGCGGTAGAATGAACGGGCTGTGATGTTATTTGTATACTGCCCAGCTCACTATTTTTTAATTTTTTTTCAGATTGTTAGATTGGCTGTGTACGGGATGTTGCCAAAAAACCTTCACCGGAGAACGATGATGCAGAGGCTTCATTTATTTCCTGAAGAGGTGAGTCCTATGTAGGTTCTGTTTTTTTTGTTTTTTTAACTTTTCTTAATATTGTCTGTAGAACCCATATCCCTTGTGGATGGACAGTTTAGTGGCTCAGCATTGCAGCCTCGGTGAAATAAATGACAGGATTTATATCGTTGATTCATTGACAAGCCATGTTTTTACCCAGGTACAATTAAAGGGATTTATTTGCTTTCGTTTTAAGTCAAAGTTGTCGCGTGGCGCTTAAAGGGGTAATGTGGGGTCCAAAAAGTATTAGCGGCATAGTCACTGCAGTATGTGATACACTCGCTAATATACATTCCGGTCCCCCGTCGCACTGATTATGAGATTTTAACAGATTTTTATAGCGCTGCCGGGGGACCGGAAATCTAGTTGCACAGCCTTCTTTGATGATGATACGACTCTGTCATGTGACCGGCCCCGCTGTATTCTATGTACAAGCAGTAGCAGCAGTACAGCGAGAACATAGAGTACAGCGGGGCCGGTCACATGACACACAGTTGTATCGTTATCATAGAAGACTGTGCAACTAGACTTCCGGTCCACCGGCAGCGCTATAAAAATCTATAAATATCTCATAATCCGCTTAATGGGGCCCGGAATGTATATTAGCGGGTGTACTCTCATACTGCAGTGACTACTCTGATAATAATTTTTTGGTCCCCACATAACCCCTTTAAGACTAAAGAATTTTTGTAGAAGATCTACCACTTTTTTTTTTTCGGCCTATGAAATGACTATAGAACTAGGGTTGCACGAAATTTCATCCTGTTCAATATATTTTGGCCAATAGGAGGACGAACCTGTCCATGTAATATAATGCCCTTACCTAGGGCGGCATATTGAGGTGACTAATCCGCTTCAAGGTGAATGACCATAGCATCATTTTTTTTTATTTTTTTTTAATCTAAATAGGTTGAAAATTCTGTTCTGATTTATTACTTAGGCCCTGTTCACACAAAGGAGTTTTTGTGGCGGATTCCTCCGCAAAATTCTGCCTTCTATTCATTTCAAAGGGAGGCGGACGCTTCTTTTTCCTGTTCGCTGATGTTTTTCAGTTGGCGGACAATAAAAACGTGCTGCCCGATCTTCAGACCCAAACCTCCCATTGAAGTAAATGGGAATAGGAATCTTCCTAATTCTGTGGTGGGTTTTGCGGTGGCACCCGCCAAGCAAAATCCACCGTGCAAACTTGGCATAAGGTCAGGTTCCCACGTAGCATAAACGCTGCGGAACTTCCTCAACGGAATTGTGTGTGGAAACTCTGCAGTATTTAGAGTAGCCGCAAAGTGGATGAGATTTAGAAAATCTCATGCCCGCACTGCGGAAACGTTAATAAATTGACCTGCGGTGCGGAATTTAATTCCGCAGCATGTCAATTTATGCTGCGTTTTTCGTCCTGAGGTTTATAACACTTCTTTTTTCTGCCTCAGGATCCCCAACCCTGTTCCCCGATTCCGCCGCAAAATTCCACTTCCCATTCATTTCAATGGGAGTCGGACGCTTCTTTTTCCTTCCCGCTAGTTGAAAAAGAAGCGTCCTGCCCGATTCAGGCGGATTCTGCCCGAACCTCCCATTGAAGTTAATGGGAGGAGGAATCTTCCTGCCAATGGCCGGAATAATTCGGCAGTGGATTTTGCGGCGGCACTCGCCACGTAAAATCCGCCATGTGAACGGACAGTAGTTTTTTGCTTTGGTGGACTCGAGCCGTCAATGTATTACAAGGACAGCCGTTCATCTGAATACCCACCATATAAGGCCCTGTTCACACTGAGTTTTTTTGCAGGCAGGAAATTCTGCCTCGAAAAATCAGCTGGTTTTTTTTTTCAGCGGTTTTGCACCACGGACGGTTTTTTTTGTGGCGTTTTCTACCTCTTTCTTCAATAGGCAAAAGAAAAAACACGTCAAAAACCGCTGCAGGCGTTTGTGCCATTTTTTTTCCCGTCTCCCATTGATTTCAATGGGGTTTTTGAGTCGGAATGTGCATGTCGCTTCTTTTTCCCGCGAGTGTTTTTTTCTGGTCGCGGGGAAAAAAAACACCTCCCTCTCCCATTAAAATCAATTGGAGGCAATTTCGGATGTTTTAGCTGCGGTTTCCGCGGCAAAAAAAACTCTGTGTGAACAGGGCCAAATGCTGCATGCCGCCGCAGAGGACATATCTGACTGGTCGTCGTTTTTCCCTGGCAAAATATTCTCCTATCCACTGCATAGATGCTGAATGATACATTTGTTGGGGGTCCGACCACCGCAACTCCCGCTGATCGCTAGAACCATGGCCACAATTGCAGCCAGGAGGAGTTTGTATGGAGCGGTGGTCCGGCAGCTTATATGGAATAGATCACTTCTCTATGGAAGTTGTGCAGCAGTAATACGTCCTCCCTGCCCCCATATCATTATATAACGAGACATAACAAGTCCCCCGTGTGCAAAGGGTTAAAAACAAATGAATGAGAGCAAAGAAAATCCTGAAATCCCCGGACGTGCCTCGTCTTGTTCTGCTGTGAACCTTGCTCTAGTCACAGCTAATCCCACCTGGGCTTCATCCCCCTCCCCCTTAACAATTAATCATTAGCGCAGACCCTTCAGGACCTTCAGTGTCTTATATTGCGACCGTTCTTTAGGTACTTTGGGATACACGGCGACATGCGCGGTGCAGGTACCTGCAGCAGTGACTCGCGCAATAAAAGATGCATGAAATTGTACACTCAAAAGGGATTTTCGTTGTATGTTTTTTTTTTTTTTTTTAATTCAATTTTTCACGATAAATTACATGAAAAATTATATTTAGATGGGAGTTTTATGTTCATCTATGGAAAAAGTTTCCAACTTTAAAAAAAAAAAGCAAATATTATGCTGCATGTCCGTCTCACCCCTGTCCAACTCAATGGGTAAAATGGCCGGGATCAGCGTTCTCTCCGTATAGCGGGATGTTGGCGGTGCATTACGCGAGCGCGGCTCCTGTGCCATAGCACCGTGCAGGGGTTGAAGAGACAATAGTGAGGGTTGTAGTTGGATCCGTGGATGATCACTATAATCCATGACTTGTATGATTGTATTTTGCAGGATATTCCAGAAGAAATCTTGAAGAATCTTGTTACGGAACTTAAACAGCCGAGAATCATTCCCAGGAGGCTGAACGAATACTCGCGGGAGGAGGTTGAGGCTTTCCCTAAACTCTGGATCCCGTAAGTATCATTTCATATCAGTTTCCTAATTATAAAGACAAAAACTTTCGAATATACTATGTGTGTCAATGTTTTCAATATCTCTGCTAGCTGGCAGTGTATGAAAACATTTTTGTTTAGGTTTTGTTCACATTACCGTCAAGGCTTCCATAGCCAACGGAGCAATGACCGGTCTGACCGCTAAATAGATCCCATTAGCGGCAAGATTACTATGACGGGACTGGAAGAGACTCTGTGAATGGAACCCTACATCCACAGTCTGGAAATGGGCCCTGACCTAATACTGTTCACACCTGAGCGTTTGCTACAATTGTATCCAGTCTACACAATTCTATGTGAGCTATATACATCAGCAGCTGCTGCACACATCTCTCTCCTGTCCTGATAGTTTGCTACAATGTATCAGTGCAGGTAAAATGTATCGGCCTGGAGTCTTATCTGTTTAGCTGACAGATTTGCGTAGATGTAATATAATTGTAACACACCCTCATCTGTGAGAAGTTTTGCTTACTACTATTGACAGCAAACAGAGATCTTGACAATGGTGAGCAGTTGAAACACAAAGGGGGAGATTTAATAAGCTAAATGCGCACAATTTGCTCCAAAAAACTGGTGGACATGCCTTGCGCCGGGTTGGTTATGTGTTTTAGGGTCCATTCTCGCGTTACGGTTGAGGTGCGGTTAGAACTTCATTGAAAAACCGCATGCATTTTTTACCGCGTTTTGATACGTTTTTCAGTCCAGTTGCGTTTTTTTGTTACAACCACATCGAAAAACCCAGCAAATAAAAGCGGTAAAAACGCTGCGGTTTTCGAATGCGGTTCTAAACGCACCTCTTAGACGCTGTTTTCGCCTCACCATACAGTTTTGAAAAGTGTCTAGAAATGGGGTGTGAGTTTGCTAAAGCGCTGTGCCGCTCTGTTACCGATCGGCTTTTCCCGGAAAGCCGTGCGAGCGACGTACAATCTCATAGACTTTCTAATAAACCCGTACAATGCTCAGAGGAAAGCTGATCAGAAACCAAGCGTCACAGCGTTCACCCGGGCGCTTCTGACGCTTCGTTTTAGCGATTGGTGGGGGTCTCCGTGCTCGAAACCCCACCGATCAAAACTTCTGCAATGTCCCTATGACCTGTCAAAAGTTTTTTAAAAGTCTAGTTACCCTTTCAGTAATCAATAAAGAGGTGGCTAAAGGAAGAGAAAGGTGTCTAGCAGGATGGACCAATAAAGCGGGCACCACTGTAAAAAATTTGGCGCGTCTTCTGCCCGTCTGGTCTAGTTTTATACCGTAATAATAAATCCGCCAGACATATTAGAAAGTTGCAGAAGTTTTCATTCTACAATGATCTAACTTTATTCACATAAAACCCGAACAATCCCTTACATAAAACCTTGTGTTGACCTCTTGGTCAGAGCGTCCGCCTGTAAATGTAGATTTGTATGTATTGGTTTAGGCAGCGCTAAGCTGGTCCCTTTATGTCCCGGAGCTGTGGTTTTTTGTTCTGGCTCATTGCAAATGATCTCCGAGGTATTTAACTTTCCTGAAAAGTCTCCAACATGCGCGGCTCAGGATCACATTGTGAGGATAATCCAATGTAATAAATGCAGTTTATTCCCCTCTATTGTCTATTGTCCCGGATTCCGGTCTCCGTTAGATCTCTTTATATTCTTACGTTTATGCCGCTCTTTTACTTCGGAGCTCTGGGGGTTAAAATATAAATGTGCCGAGCAGAATATCCTCAATAGAAATGAATTTCAGCCCCTTTTTAATGGTCCTAAAAGTTTTTCAATGTACGTCGGGTAGTTGAGCGATGAAAGAAAGAATGCTTTGAAGTGAGATGGAAACGACTGGGGCTTCACGTGCTGCGGACGCTGGGGTTACGCCTCCCGCCGTCTCGCCGTACTGTGAAGAAAGCGGGTTACTCCATAGTCAAGAGGAAAGCATTGTCAGCCCCTTAATGGACTATTAGTCAAGCTGGCGCTGCAGACCGTACGTTCCGATTCATTAGCCGGTCACGGGAAGGTTCGGTGCGGTCTGCAGCCTGATTTGGGATGTTTAGATGTGGTGTTATATTGGATTTCTAGTCTTAATGTAAGACCCATTGGTTTTCCGATGATGAACTTTTGATTTATTATATATCCACTGCGTTGCCCACCCATCGCAACCATGTGCGTCACTCTCCATGAAACTCTATAGGAAATACAGGACACCCCATTCTCACAGTTCTCAGGTCCCAGTGGTTGGAAACCCTATAATCCGATTTTTAGGATCAGGTTTACGGCATGGCTTGTTCTGCATGATAGTGGGCATCCAACCACAGGACCCCCAACCATTAACTTAATAAAAGGGGCTGCAGTGCTGATGTCTCTTCGGTCGGTTTAGTCAGACCCCCATCAAATTCACATACACTGTAAAGGATCTGCCAGGCACAACTTCTGTGTATACGCCCATAGGTAATCAGTCTGCACCTGAGTCTATGTCTCTGAGACTGACTCCATCTTCCACCACTCAGGATGGCAGGCTTAGGAGTGGGAGAGCCTATCGCAGCCTGGCCAGACGGAGCTTGCTCCCGCCCTCTGTCTATTTATACCTGCCTTTCCTGTTCCTCCTTTGCTTGTGATTCTTCTCGTGTGGTTTCCTGGCCCTGCTGCAGCTTCTACTATTTGATCCTGCTCCATACTGACCCTGGCTTACTGACTACTCTCCTGCTCTGCGTTTGGTACCTCGTTCACTCCTGGTTTGACTCGGCTCGTTCACCACTCTGCTGCTCACGGTGTTGCCGTGAGCAACTGCCCCATTTCCCTTAGCCTTGTGTACCCTTGTCTGTTTGTCTCGTGCACTTACTGAGCGTAGGGACCGCCGCCCAGTTGTACCCCGTCGCCTAGGGCGGGTCGTTGCAAGTAGGCAGGGACAGAGTGGCGGGTAGATTAGGGCTCACTTGTCCGTTTCCCTACCCCCACCATTACATACACTTTATGGACAAATTATTGGGACACCTCCACGTTACAGCTACAGGAGCTTTTATAACATCCAATTCTACATCCATAGACATTAATATGGAGTTGGTTCCCACTTTGCAGTAAAACTTTTCCCACTGTTCTGGGGGTTTTCTACAAGATTTTGGAGCGTCTGTGGGAATTTTCGCCCATTCATCCAGAAGAACATTTGTGAGGTCTGACACTGATGTTGGGGGAGGGAGTCTGGCTCATATTCTCTGTTCTAGTTCATCCCAAAGGTATTGGATGGGGTTGAGGTCAGGACTGTGCGGCCAGTCAAGTTCTTCCACCCCAAACTCCCCCAACCAACCACCTCATGTCTTTATGGACTTTCCTTTGTGCACTGGGACGCAGTCATGCTGCAATAGAAAAGGGACAAACCCCAAACTGTTCCCACAAAGTTGGAAGCTACAATTGTCCACAATATCTTGTTATGCTGAAGTATTCCGATTTCCCTTTACTTGAACTAAGGAGCCGACCCCTGAAAAACACCCCCATAGCGTTACCCCTCCTCCACCAGACTTTACAGCAGGCACAATGCAGTCCGGCAGGGAACGTTCTCCTGGAATTCACCAAACCCAGACTCGTCCATCAGAGGCTGTATTCACACGAGCGTCGCGCATCTCAGATGTGAAAAACGGCAGTTTTTCATGTCCAAGGTGCATCCGTGCTCAGCGCTGCGGGACGCGATATTACGCATCCCCCATAGACTAGAGTCTATGGAGTGAAGCGTGAAAAGATAGGACATGTCCTATTTTCTCACGGACCCTTCACACGCTCCGTTGAAACAACCGCCGCATGAACGGCCACATTGGATTGTATATATTGTTTCAACGGCCGTCACACGGACATTTAACACGTTCCTGTAATTATGGCCAGATAGAGAAGCGTGATTCATCACTGGAACTCAGCGATCTCTTTACAACGACCCGTTCTATCACAAATGTGTGTAAAGGCGACTGCGTGGCGAGTCCTGGATGTTATACACCCGTGGTAATGGGACTGAACGAAACGCCTAAATTCAATGATAAGAGGGGTGTCCCAATACTTTTGTCCATATAGTGCAAAATCACTTGCACTTTTGCAACAATTTTTTTTTTTTTATTGTTCCAATGCATCTAAAAAAAATATTAAGCAACTCTGCAAAAAGTTTTATTAAAAATATTGTATTTTATTTGTGTATACAGCTCCGACGCGGACCTATATACTTTTGTTATTTTTTTTCGAGTTCCATTTACCACCTCCCCCCCCCCCCTTCTGCAAGTTGCAGAGACTGAATGAAGAGGTGGCACTTATCCATAGAAGTCTAGACATCTGAGCGAACATCTCCATTCAGTCTTGGATGCGGTGACCGTGACTTGTAGATGGACGGCCGGGGGACCTCACCTATCAGCCCCAGGGCACATTATATAAAAGAGACCCTGCATTGAAGCAAACCATTTCATCATGATGATCCCGCACTGTACAGATATACAGAGGTCTATAGGATGTTGTGATGAAATGTTCTGCAACATCCCAGACACCTTCCAGCCCCCATATTAAAAATTCCCAGACTTTCTAATAAACCGCGGTCATGTCCCAGGCAGCCGGTCATGTCCCAGGCAGCCGCAGCTTTCAAGTTCTTTTATGGGATTTCCTTACACTCCCCAGAACGGCTTCTGTGCATAATCCATTATATGTGTCTGTGAATGGGACCTGCCAGGAACCCTGAAGATAATAAGAAGCTTCTCCGACAATCAAAAAAACGAAGATCAAAATATGACGTGAGAGAACGGTCCAGGGGGGAATCTGAACATGGATGTGAGGGGATTGCCTGTCATTTGTGTAGGAGAACCCGAATTGTCATTTCCATTCCCAAATGTTTCCCTAAGTGATTTTACAGCAGTAAATTATAGAGGACGATGCTCCGGTGCGTCTGGATTATAAGGGGAGAGGTACCGGCTGGGTCTGATGTCTGCTGCCCAGACACTTTGAAGTCCCCCTCCCCCTTTTCAAAACGTCAATTAGGTAATGACCCTGAACCAGATGTAGTAGCTGAAATTATTATTATTATAATATTGTGTATTCGCCTCTGGCAGTATATTTCACGGAATATAAAGGTATTTGCTGTACCGTATCCCGACTTTGAAATGAACGGTCGGAAAAACACAAAATTTATTCTAGGGGCAGCAGTATGTGTCAGGTAATGGAAGTGAAAAATGATGGTGTATCCAGCACTCGGTATAGAAGTTAAATGGTTTATTAGGTCATATTAAAACAAAAGATTAAAAAAATTCCCGGGACCACGCTTACGCGTTTCAGACCGCTGGGGTCCTTCGTCATAGCTTGGTGTTCCACTAGTGAATTCACATATTTATACCATATATTATAAGTCACCTGACTTATTGCCCCATGGCAATAATGCTCTAGGCTATGTCATCTCCCCTCGCCTGTAAACAGTGTCACGTTTAACGTCCACCCCAGCCCGGTTCCGGGCTGGTCTTCTACATGACAGTATGACAGGCTGCTCCCAACGTGTCATGAGAATGGAACTAGATTAACAAGTCGTCTTTCAAGATGATGGTGGCTGTGTCTGATCTTGTCTTGATTTACTGTTGAGTGAGAGGACTTCAGACTCCAACATCTTCTTGTGCTCCGCAACCCTCAACATACCATCTGCATACTGTTTTGTAGAGAATAGTTGACGGGGTGGTCTCGTGAAGACCACCTCTGATCATATCCCCTATTAGGACATGTGGACGTCATAAATGGCATTCCCCTTTGGGACCTCCTCTAAGCTAAAACGGAGAGCCACTCTGGTGTACTCGAGACATCCATGTTTCACGTGGATGGCCTTTCATCTGAATGGCCACCATGTAATGCTACATTTGTCTGGCTGGCCGTGGTTTTCCCCCAGCAAAATCAGTTTTTTTAGGGAAATTTTTTTGGGGAGGGAGGTTTCGGGAGGTTGCGTGTGGTGAGATTTTAAAGGTTTATTACCGTCTAATAAAGTGATGTCATCACTTTCTGCTCGGTAGCGGTCCAACGTCTGGGACCCACTGGAATCCCTGAAATTAAGAGGTGCGGCCACGCCGCAGTACCCTGCACAGCTGGCGGACAGGATCGGTGCTGTGGAAGGAAAACTTTGAAGGGACACTGCGCTAAAGCAGCGCTGCAACCCCTTCATTCTTTGGAACGGTGGGGATCCCAGAGGTCAGACCCCCGGCTGCCCCGGTAAACTGTCACAATGCAAGGGCTGATGGTGTGGTAACAAAGAAAGACCCCTCCCTTTGTTGGTGCCACAATTAATATTGTTCATGGCATCTCAGGAATTAAATGGCGGTGAAAACCGTTTTCTCCGATCCCGGATGTCGCGGTGGGGCTTCAGCTCTCCATCATCATCATCATCACCCACCACACAATCATCTCACCACTGTGCCTGTGTGATTACAGCACCGTATTTAAAACTAAATGACGGACTCAACTCTGCTGCATCTGTATGTCGCATATTGGACCGACTCATACTCTGATCAGTAAAACTAAAAAATCGTGCGCTGAGTGACGGCTCCTGCTAAGTGGTCACGTGATCCAGTACAAATAAACCAATGGTGCAGGAGCCTGTCCAAAACAGATAATCACTGGGGCGATCTCGGGTGAGGCCGACTGTTATGTTAAAGTACATCTGTGATTTGGGAGGTTCTGAGGTCAGAAAGAAAATAAAGATTTTGGTTTGTTGTTCAGACTGGTCGTAAACTCGGGAAAGGGTCAAGTGCTAAAAGTTTCTAATATAAAAAAAAATAAGTTTTTTTTTTTTTCTTTTTGTTGGTTCCCTCACAAAAAAAATAAAGAAAAGTTAAAAAGGATCCGTCACCTCTCCTGACATGACTGTTTTAGTAAAGAATTGTATTCCCCATGAAATAACAATTCGGGATCATCATCCACGTTGTGCTGTTCCTCTGTTCTTTCTTTTAGAAATGTATGAATGGATTGACAGCTGGGTGTTACCAGTTGGAGGGGGGGGGGGTGTCCCTACACAGACCAAAGCTGACGAAGTGAGACTGTGTAGGGCGTACCCTATTGACAAGGCGGATGGTAACACCCCGTTATCAGTTTATATATACATTTCTTGGAGGAACAACAGAGGAACGCCACAAAGCAGGGTTATAAGAAAATAATACAGTTAGGAGAATGCAAGTAGTTACTAAAATGGACATGTCAGGAGAGGTGACCGGTCCTCTTTAATCTAGAAGTCCTATCTAGATGGTGCCAATGAAAACGGTAACTCGTTCTGCAAAAATCAAGCCTTCATACAGCTACATTGGCGGAAAAAGTTGTGGCTCTTGGAATGCAGCGATGACCAAAACAAAAAGAAATTGCTACATCCAATATAAGCCGTATCCTGAGGGTCAGTTCACACGTTGAGTAAATACTGCGGTTTTTCCACAATGGAATTAGTTGCGGAAAATCCTCAGCAGATACAGCATCAGCAACGTGGATGAGATAGATCAGATCTCCACACGCTGCGTAAATACGGAGTGGGAAAAACGCTCAGAATTTGACCTGCAATGCAGAATTTTATTCCGCAGCATGTCAATTGTATTTGCGTAAATGGTGCTTATTTGTTGCGCTATTTCCCCATTGAATTCAATTGGAAAGTAAATCCCGCAAAAAAAAAAAAAAAAAGCAGTTTTTGCGGCGGGTTCACAGCAATTCCGTTTCAGAAAACGCAACTCTGGGAAAAAAAACAACTTATACTTACCCAGGAGTCTGTGTTTCTTCCTCCAAGCCGGCCTCCTGGGATGATGCTTCATCCCATTTGACTGTGGCAGCCAATCACAGGCTGCAGCAGTCTCCTTGGATGAAATGTCGTCCCTAGCAGGCCGGTAAGAGCTGCAGTTTTCCAGAGCGGACATTCTAGGTGAAAAACTGCACCAATTCCATGCGGCGACACAAGACGGATACGCTGCGTGCTATTATGCTGCGTATCCGCCCCGTGTGAACACAGCCTTAAAACGTTAGTCCCATCTAAGATATTTGTGGCATATCCATGTGATCTGCGTCTGTCAGTGACCTCTCCATTCTCCCGGATACGGGTTGAGGGTCAGGGGACCCCCATACTCGACATAGGTGTGCCTGCCAGAGCTGGGTCCCTCCTCTATCAGATATTTATGGTATATCCTGTGGATATGCCATAAGTGTCTTAGATGGAAATAGACCTTTAAGGGGTTAATCAGAGGACTTTTGTTATTGAGCAAGAAGAATTGAAGGGGAAGCAGCGCTCCTACAGTTGATCGACGGGGTCCTGGTAGTTGGCCCCCGACCCATCAGGGACTGGACAACCCCTTTAAGTGCACTTGCCCACGACCGATGTGCCACTCGGGCCGTTTTTAATGCACTTTAGCGAGTGAATCGGGTCCATGAAAACTGACCCGGTTCTCCGATCCGATCAAAGATAGGACATGCGCTATCTTTGCACGGATCACTGACAGGACTCGGGTGGCGCGCACGTAATTTTTTCCTTAAAATACATCCCATCAGTAATACGGATCTGTTATACCGACAACCTACTGAGCAACATGATCTGTAATATGTCCAGATTGCGGATCCGTATTATGCACATTTACAAGTACAAATATAGTTTTTTCATTGTGGTCTCCTCTGACCTGAGAAATCCAAAAATAATCCTTCTTAAAAAGTTTGTTGTGTCTTTATTTGCTGTACAGGTGAATGGAATCTATTGTTCCCTGTTATCTGCCATTTGGAGGCTAGCGCTAGGAAGGTCATTTACTTAAATAGGGTAATTGGTAGAAAGTCTAGAAGAATCCCTGCCCCCGATCATCACTTTATCTCACATATCTCCTCTGATCCTCCATATACATTTACAGTAAAGTTTATCTTCTATTAAAAATTCTAGTAATTATATAAGAACAGGTACCGAATGATAATGCCAATGATGAGCCCTTTTATTCATATTTTTTATTTGCCTATTTGGCCCATATATTACATACAGTCTGGAGCAGGCCGGCCTTAATGGGCGTGAGACCAGGGGGTCGTACTGGGTACATCAACTGCCCTGGTGAAGAGCGCCACTATTGGCCTGGTACATATCTAGTATGGCAGTGGTTAGACATTATATTGCACTGTTACATTACTTTATGGAGCTATTATGTGGTCCCTATATGTCACTATTTTATGAGCACTGTATAGTGGCATGGTATATTATGTTTTCTGTACGTGGCGGCGGCACTATATAGCAATGTTATAGAAAAGTGTTATTTTGTGTACCCTTTTTACACTTTTTTTTTGTTATAATCAGGCATTGTATGGTAACGTTTGTACAGTGTACGACAGAATATCATATGGGGTGACAGGCGCCAACAGAAGGCACCACACGTGGCACCAGCGCCGGACTGGATTTGTATTTGCTGATCATTGTAAATCTCTCTATAGGACAATATTGCAGCAAAAATTGGGATTCCTACAAACTTCCTATTACTTCTCTCTCCTCCTCGCCCCGCAGTCTTCTAGCGGGAATCACCAACTGCCTGCAGGAATGTTTATATTACACGTAGACCCCGAACCTGTAGAGAACTCCTCCTTGTATATGTGGTGTATAAGTTGTGACCGTCCATTGTAAGTAGTGACTGGCCCGTCATCGTCCCGTGTGACCCTGCTGTGCGGAGATCACGACGTACATGACAGCTCGCACCCTCACACTGGACTCCAGGTTTGTTTTCTCATCAGCTATGTTTGCACTCCGCGCTGGTGGCGGTGAGGTACATTGTCATCACCACTGATTAAGTTGGTTATTTGAACAGGTTTTGTATGTATTGGGCATCTGGGGGGTCCGGCAGCCGGGCAGGGTCATGGGTTACTGATTATAGTGATGAACTGCCATGTTCTAGTATTAATGACTATGTATGTGAGTCTATAGGGTAACGTAGACTGTGTCAGAATGTAATACTTTAATAATATGACCAGTGCGTGGCTGATTAAAATGTTCTTCAATGATATATATATATATGTGTATGTATGTAGGTTCTTGTATAATCTGTCTATAGTCTGTAATTAAAATGTGTTCATCCTGAGCTTCCAGGTTCATTAGGCTCTGTTCACACTAGGGTCATGAATTCACAAGCGCCATGGCGGATCCGTTATGATCGGTCATGATCAGTTATGGCAGATGGTTTTTTTTCTCCATTGACTTAGAATGAATCAGTCATGTTTCCGTCAGATATTCGTTCTTTTTTGTTGGATGCAATACTGTAGCATGCTAAGCTATTCTGACCGTAAAAAGCAACTGAAGCCTGACTGAAAAGAACATGGAGGTGTGAACGTGCAGTTATAGTAGAACTCGGGCCCTGTTTACATTACGTTTCTGATGCTAAACGCGTTCATAGGGCAACCAATGCGCGACGGTGGCCAGAAGAGTGTCGTCTTGGCCTCTGTCTGGCCGGTATATATTAGTATACTGCAAAAAACACAGTATAGAATGGCGTAGTAGACTGCTATTCCATCCCGCGGAGTTCAGTAAAAAAAAAAAGTATGTATTTAACGAATGCCATAATAGTCTATGGGGGCGGTTGTCACTGTATGGCATCCGTCACTGCCCTTCGTTAAACGTATACATTGGTAAAGCTCAAGTGACGTCACTGTCCATACATTATCACTGGAGCTTACCCGTGCCATCATCCAAGCCCCAATACTTCCACCGACTCCTCTGTCAGGCCCAGCTCAGCCCTCTGAGTGCATTCATTTCATGGCAACGAGACCCAGAAGCAATCATCGGTAAACTGGATTTCCACCGCCTTCTGTATCCCCTCACTGGTTCTGCTCACCACCAGGGGTCCTAGATGGAGAGGGGGCTGTATTGAGCCTGCCAGTACCGCTGCTGATTCTCCTTCTTCTCCCCTCTTCTCTGGGCACACTGCGTGATTACCGGCCTCCGTTCCTTGTACAGTGGAGTGGGAGCTGCCGCCGTCCATTGTCTAGAGCTGCCGATAAACTCCTCAGTGGAAGCGCTGTAGTGTTCTGTATTGGCCCGGCAGCCAAGAGACAGGATCCGGGCAGATGGGTACTGTAAGGAAGGTGCGGTTGTGGAGAACGCAGTTGGCAGGGGTGCGGTGCTGGCCGGACCGCTGGATGTTTAGGGAGCCTCCGGTCACTAAAGGATATGGATGTGCTCTCTATGGAAACTATAATTTCGCTGGGGACCCCATTGTTCCGGACTCGCATTGTAAAAAAAATAAACATATACCGCGCAGTGTAGGTTTTCTTTTACAATTGGATCCTATGAATGCCTATACAGTGGGATAAGTCTGAGCCTTTCCTTGGAGTTATACGTTGGGAGTTCTCTCGACGTATACCGATTAACGTAGGCTCAAAACTTAATGTGAACAGAACCTAAGGCAAAGACTGACATAGGAGTGCAATGCAGATAAATATAGCAATGCAGAATTGTACGTTCGGTGTGTGGGTCACCATTCATTTGGGCACGGTAATGGCTGCTATTATCGGTTGACACCAGTAATTAAGGAGTGGTCCCATCTGGACAAATCCTACTAAGTGTGGACCACAGCGGATCCGGCAGCTATAACTTTTGTAGATCACCGGTGATCAGTGGGAGAAGCTGCGGGTATGACATGGCGGGCAATACATGATCACACTGAGTCCTGCGGAGCGGGCGACGCTCTTTGTAGAGGCTCTCCACCATGACTAATAGTAGGGTGTCTCAAGCAGGCGAGCCTTTCTATTATGTTCATATTTCCTAACCGCATATGGACAAGGGTTGTTCTGATTCGTCTCAACCTGGGATTGCTATGGGCAACTGCCCCACACTCCTAATACAGGAGGGGACCCAGACTCTCCTACAATAAGTGTAAGGCTATGTTCACATGGCAAACTAAAAATGGCCGTAAAATACAGAACTATTTTCAAGGGAAAACAGCCCCTGATTTTCAGCCGTTTTTAAAGCATCAGGCGTTTTTTGATGCATTTTTTACGGACATTTTTGGAGCTGTGTTTCTATTGAGACAATGAAAAAACTGCTCCAGAAACGGCTCCAGAAGTGACATGCACTTCTTTTTATGGGGCGTTTTTTACACGCCGTTTTTATAAACGGGTGTGTAAAAAAACGTCCTGTCGGAACGAAACGCCGTTTTTTGCATTTTAAATCAATGGGCAGATGTTTGGAGGCGTTCAGGCTCCGTATTTTTAGCTGTTTTTCGGGGCGAAAAACTGCTGAAAATAGATCGTGTGAACATACCCTAAATCTTTGACTTACATCTACAATATCCAATTCTCCCTATGGAGGGAGGAGATAAGCGGCTGCCAGACACCTCTCGTGCCATTCATCTTGAGGGTTACAGTAAAGTTGAACAGGATAAAGAAAAAAAATGTATTTATTAAATGTTTTCATTTTTATTTTTTTTCTCCCGTGACCCCCTAGGCATTAGATTGTCTGCCCATCTGGTTATTTTGGTATACCATCCAACCGTACCGTAGCGATGCCTCACCAGCACCACCGTGTACAGGGCGTCTGCTCCTTCTCTGTCCTCTGTACAGATCTCGATGTTCATTGTTTCCTCTTCTTATATTGCAGATCCTTGGACTTCCTGCCCAAATGATTTATGACAGATCTATCAGGACGGATGTCGTCAACCATCACTAGATCCGTGAAGATTTATATACATTTTTTTTTTAATGTTTATTTGTAATTTACATTTTTCTTGACCATAAATACATTTCTTGTATTAAACCAGGTTTTTGTGGGGTTGGCTTTACAACCATCTTTACACGCTCTCTTTTGTAATATCAGTACAACCAGTATATATAACTGGATAACCACTTCTCTAAAGGAAACCGGTGTATTCCAGGTAAAACGAAGAAAAGCTCAAACCTCCGGTCCAACGTGTCACTAAAAAAATTATGTCGAGGCAAAACAGCTTTATTCAGCCCTGACATATTTCTTCATTAGGATTGCAGCTATTGGCCAGTACTACAATCCCGGTAGTAGTCATGGCGATGAACGTTACCATGACTTTCAGACTACCGCTTCCCTCCGGTGGTAATCCGGGGGAAGTGGTGCCAGCACAGTCTATGTGAATAGAGTAGGTGGGCACAGCTGGTGACGTCATCAGTGCCTGCCTGTCCACTCCATTCTGAAGCAACGGGCCGGAAATGGATCAACAAGGGAACAAAGGAAAGATGTTTGGTTGTTTTCTAACCCCAACAGTTGGTAACCCATCCTGTGAGGGACCCAGAATTGCTTTAAACAGTGCCCAAAATACCACATAACCTCACAGTTACAGCTTTCATTGCTAAGCCATGCTACAAATAGTGGCCTATGGAGTTGTCATTGTTTTGTTGCGGCCTCAGTTTTTCCCTGTACTACAGCGTTCAAGGCCACTTGCTGTGCTGGGAACTGCAGCATAGCCCTATTCACTTGACTAGCGCCTTCATTCTCAGGATCGGCAGTCAGACCCCCACGATCAGAAAGTGATGGTGTAGCCTAGCGCTATGCCATCACTTACTTTGATGGTAAAAACCCCTTTTTGTTTTATATACTTTTTTGGCAGGCAATGGCGTAACTTGAAACTCCTGGGCCCCGATGCAATATCTGTACCAGCACCACCTCTATAATCATGAAATAGTCAGGTTATTCTTTAAACATCTATGGAATAAACAAGCGAGGAGCAGGTACAGTGTAAAGGAGTTTTGGGTGCCACAATTCACCCCAGAAGATGGTCAAAACCTTGTAGGGAAACCGTACCGATAGGGCTCAAAAAGGAAGCAGAGGAGAGGGCTTAGGTGGAGAGAAGCTTTGAAGGAAAGATAGAGATAAGAAGAGTTACTCGTCCAACTGTGACCGGCAGGCTGAGCTAGAATATAGGGAAACCTGTGAAGAGGAATGAAAAGATGAGGATGACTAAAGGCCCTTTTACACTGGCCAATTATCGGGCGAACAAGTGTTCATAGAACGCTCCTTGACAATAATTGCCCTGTGTAAACGGCAGCGATCAGCAGATGAACGAGCAAACGCTCAATCATCTGCTGATCGTATCATTTTAAAAGTGTAAAATATCGTTGTCGGCAGCAACTGTGTAAACGGAGACGCGCTGCCGACATGATAATAATGGATGGGGACGAGCGATCGGAGTATTGAGCACTTGTCCCCATCCATAGCTCCTTGTGACAGGAGCAAACGAGCGCCGATCAACGAGCTGTCTCGTTAATCAGCGCTCATTCCACCAGCCAAAATTGGCCGATTGTTCAATGTATTCGATTATTTTTTTTTTTTTTGTGCCATGGACCCTGGTGGCAGGTTTGGAAAGACCATGGATCTTCAGACTATTGTTGAGCCTGATATAAGTTGAGAGATACCTGACCTGAAAATATCTGATTTCTACTGGTGACCGGATCTACTAAGACCTTTTGCTTGAAATAGTTGTGAGCGTCCCCAGCTGGAAGGTAACAGATGGGAGCAGGATATTCTATAAATAGGAAAATATCTCACCTCTGCTGTAGGATTTTATTTTGGACATCTGTCATCTTACTTGTCTTGGCAAAACTACATTCCAGGCAAAATATTTTAATGACATTCACAGCCCCGATGGCTCTCGTACAATAGTCTGCCCCTTTGTATGCAGTAAAAAAAAATATTTTCAGAAAAAATTGAATTCCTAGTCAGAAAACCTTGAGCACTTTGATTTCTTTAAATGGACTGAACTTTTTGCTTCGGGCTAACTTTGAATTGATCATTCGTATAGCTGATTTATGTCAAATGCCTCTAAGGGTGCAAAGGTATCATTCAAGTATGTGGACATGTGGAACTGTTTTGGGGTCCTGTCACATGGGTGTTTCAACTGGCCGATGTATACCCCAGGGTTATAGTCAAGTCTTTGCATTGTCGATGTGGGAGAAAGCTCTTCAAAGGGAGGCCTGCCTGAAGACATGTAAAAAAGACCTTGCAGAGAACATTCTAAAAATGAAACGCATGTATTTAAGATCTTATGTCTATGAGGAGATGTGATTACTTGGAGTTGCCGGCCCAAAGCTTGAGGCTGAACTACTCAGCGATTCTGGTGACACGTCTCATTCCGCTTTCTGTCAGATGTAGTGTTATTATGGAGAACTTGTGTGGATTCCATCAACTATCCACATCAATATCTACAGCCTACCTCCCTGTGCCAAACATATGTAGACATTGATTGTAGCCGATGATTTGAAACTATACAAGGTCCATTGGGATGCAGTGCAAATCCAGAGCTGGGATGTTGGTCGCTACTACAATAATGCTAGTTAACGTTTCAGTGTAGCTCTAGCCTAAAGGTGGCCGTACACCTTTAATAGCTGGCGGTGAAATGATCGTTCGGCCGACAGCTATTCTTACCGACTGCCCGATACAAATGCAAGTTTAGCCGAGCGTGCGTGTGTTTACATTGTGGAGAGAGGGAATAAGCTGCTGCCAGACTCCTCTGGTGGAGTCTTATCTTCTATGAGCACAAAGGATCGAACACGTTAAAATTCATCATGCCCGATCCTTTTTGGGGTCCTATTAGACGGCCCGATGTGGGTCGTGAAAACGAGCGCCGATCAACGATACAGCTCATTGATTGGCACTCGTTTTGCTTCTTTCACAAGGAGCAATGATTGGTTATGTATGGGGACGAGCAATCGTTACTACGATCGGTCGTCCCCATACGTTTCCAACATGTCAGTAGCACATCTGTTTATACAGGGAGATGTGCTTCCAAAAACGATTATGTATTGCTGCATAAACTAGCAGATCAGTCGATGAACGAGTTGATCGTTGCCCTCGTTACACAGGGCAATGATCGGGAACGAGCGTTCATGCGAATGCTCGTTTGCCCAGTCATTGGCCCGTGTAAAAGGGCCTTTTCTCCCAACATCGGCCGGGCGGAACATTCCATACACGTTAGATTTCGGCCGACTGGGACCCCCCACTGATCTAACATTTATCATCTATCCAGTGGATAGATGGTAAATGCCTTTAGCTGGGATACTCCTCTAAGTTATGGCTTTTGGTGACCAGTTGTTTGCATCCAGCAGTGAAAAACAGCGATCCTTTAGTGTATGTTCACATGCAGTGGTTTCAGATGAAATTCGGGCCGTTTATGCCTCAAATTATGCCTGAAAAAACATCACCATTACGTCTCCAAACATCTGCCCATTGCTTGCAATGGGATTTAGATTTCTGTTCCCACGAGGCTTAATTTTACGCGTCGCTGTCAAAATACGGCGCGTAAAAAGAAGTGCATGTGTGGCCACGGCCTTACAGGCAATCATTCTTGGCTCTATTAAATGACACAAATACAACATACTGGAACTTGTAACGATCTTTATTTGTCTTTACAAAACAATGGAAATTGGTTTACAATAAATTACCCTCATGTTCACTTCTACTGGTCAATTTAGCACCTGGCACAGAAAAAACAATAAGTGGCGGTATATAAATGTATTGCGCAAATGACCAAAAACAATATACACTATAAAGATGTGGACTGACGACTCACGTCATTTAAATTACTACAAATAACAAAAAGGTATCGATACGGGTATGGCTGAGCTAATCTGTAAAATCACTACAATCTAAAATCAATCAGTGTCTATCCTTTGGCCATAAATATCCAGTTCTAGAAATATTTACTGATTTTTGAACAATTCGGTGGATTTGGGTGGAAATATTTTGCCTGTAGAAGAGTATTTTTATGATATGTCTGGATGAGAGATGATGGGAACACAGGAAGATAATAGCAAGAAGCAGCTAGAATAATAAAACTGTTGGATGTCATGTTGACTTGGTGATCTCATCAGCCTATATGAGGTTGAGCATAGCCCTATTCAAAAGTATGGGACCCCGCTACAACTGAAAAACAACCCACCATTGTTTCAGGTTATGCTACCCATGATTACCATGTCGAATTGGAGTATAAGACATTGTTGAGGATCATTGGTGAAGCCAATAGTTTATCAGAAAAACCCTTGGATAATGTCCATGTAGTCTGAAGCCGTGATAAATGTTGCTGAATTTTGAATGATTAATTTGGCACCTTTCCTCTCAAAAGTACCAAGACAGTCAATGACCATCTGCTGATCCAGCCAATTTCTGGAGGCTAAAAATAAGTCTTCCTGTCTAGGGGCCCCAGCATCCAACTGATTTCTGATCGACATTAATGCTTCAACTTTCTACTATTTCCCCCAAAATAAACCAGCGCCTGTTATCTTTGGCACAACCAACCTCCGACCCCAGCATGACTGTCCCAACTCCATCTCGGGTAACGGAGAAGAAGTAGGATTGGATAGATTTAGAGAGAGCATGGGAAGAGTAAGCTATGTTGAAGCTAGATTCTTAAATCAGAAGGGGGCCCCCAACTTAAACCTTTCTTTTTGAGGCTCACAGGAGTTATTTATTAGTATTTTACAAAAATACATAATGATTTCGCATATTAAAGTAGCGCAAGATGAGGGATTGTAGAGCCCGAAGAGGAACAAATAAGAACAACACATCGAGCCCAACCCAACAAAAGACTCCCTGTTATATAAACCTCCATTGTTACTTTTATTTTCTCCTGCAAGTGAAAGGCTATTTAGCGTACGATGACTCGAAGTAGTAGACGTGGTCTGGTGTACTGTACATGGACATAATTAAGAAAACAAGACTTGTGCCTGTTACGTTCCTCGAGTAGTTATCAAAATGATGAGTGGCCATTTGGACCAACATCCTGTCTGTTATATTTAGCTTATTATAACCCTTGTCTATTGCTACATACATATTATAGGACTCATGGCAGAAGTGGAATATACATTTCCCTTTGGTCTCACAGTACATCTTGATCAAAAACAGATAAAATTAGAATTTCAATTTATGTAAACAATTTCCATGAACACGGAGCATTACTTATGTACAATGTATTGATGACTGTCCCGCCACAGAAGAATGGGCACCTACTGAATAAGTCCACTTAGCCATCCTGAAGATTTTTCAGAGCTTTGGATGGTCTTTTTGAAATACTTCTAGAAATGCGGTTAATCCCAGGTGATCTCACCTCCATCGATTCTTCCTCCTCTTGGACCGGTGAAAACTCTGGTTGGTAGTAACCACCTTGGGAGTAGGAATCAGGGTAGGCTACTTGGTATCCACGATAAGGATCTTCTTCCTCATCATCATCATTGTCATAAGGACTTTCTGGGCCATAGGATTCCGGGCCTCCTTGTCGAGGCTCACCGCCATATCCACCTTGACCCGCCACCACCACGAGTGTATAAATGATTAAATACATATACAACCGAGTATAAACAAAACCCTAAACATGGTAACGGGGCCTAGATACTATACAGGGGCTTAAAAACTGTACCTTTTATATACAACATGGAACGATTATTACAAACAAGACAAAAATAGTCGAAGACTTAACTAGGAAACCGTCACCAGGAACGTGTAATCAACCACAGACATTTACATCAATGAACTGAATGTCACAGTATCTCGGGTTCCTTTAGCTCTCGGCAAACTTTCAGTATATCGGACTGTCCCGAGCAATGTACAGGGCTTATCGGACTGCTTAATATGCAGTTAGTGGAAGGAGAAGCCCCCATGGATCGTTATCCCCTCATCTTCATCGCTTAGTGAATTTTTAATTTTTTTATGACAAGTTCATTCCTGTCTATTTTTTTAATTGGTCATACAGACTATTTTCCATTGGTAATTTTGAGCCAATTGGCAAAGCAGAGTTGTACCACAATCGGTCGTGCTCTTCAAGGCTGGTAGTCATTGTAAGGTATTAAGCCTTCTCATTGGATATGTGTAAAATTGTGTAAGACGAGACATCGGAAAGAAAAATAATGAGAAAAAACACAAATGTCAGTACACAAATATCATAACACCAACAGACAAATGCAAACCGACAATGAACAAGAACTCACGCTTACAGAACGTCCTACATTGGCGCATATTGGATGGATGAGGTGTATGGGTGCTGTGACTTTTGGCATATTGCCTATATGTTTTGAGGGAGCCTAAAGTCTAACATAAGTGGTCATTTTTATTTTATTTTATTTTTTTCATAGAGGAAATACTGTTGAGGGGTACGTAGTGATGCTCGCCGCATGTAGCCCCACACCACCACCAACTTGAGATACTGCAGCTGAGGAGACCGCATTCCCCATCATTGTTGACCCACACATGACTATCATTGGAAGGTGCAGAAAATTCCAACACACTGTAGTCGGGCTAAGACCAGGATACCAAAGGATCCTCCGGTGGTCCAGGCTCTGACACAGTAATGGGCCCCCGGAGATCCAGTAGAAGACAACCCCATTTGGAGGTGACTTTGGAGCCAATCACTTACCACCAGGGTCTATTTCTTATGGGATGATTCACAAAAAAACTATTAGATCTTATAGATGATCTGTCCTGTGTGTACAATGATGACAACAAAGTTTACGATGGAACTAAAACTGGACGTGGACCCTCAACAATCATTTCCTCTGGGGGGCTCAAGGATCCCCAGTCTGATTGTACATGCTCGTAGTTATAACACAATGCTTTTCATTAGATTACTATGAAAAACAATGTCGAAATTTTTACCACATCCTGATGCAGGGCAATGTTATGTTTATGTTTTTTAGGATGAATCATGTATGTTCCTATTACATTTAACCCCTTAATGACCAGGCCATTTTGCACGTTAATGACCAAGGATTATTTTTAGTTTTTTCACGGTCGCATTCCAAGAGTCGTAACTCTTTTTTTATTCCGTCGACATAGCCGTATAAGGGTTTGTTTTTTGCGGGACGAGTTGTATTTTGTAATTGTACCATTTTTAGATGCTTATAATATATTGATTAACTTTTATTAACGTTATTTTAGGAGAGAATTGAAAATAAGCAGCTATTCCAGCATTAATTTTCACGTTATAAATTTACGCCGTTTACTATGCAGCATAAATAACATGTTAACTTTATTCTATGGGTCGGCACGATTACGGGGATACCAAATATGTAAAGGTTTTATATGTTTTCCTACGTCAGCACAATAAAAAGCCTTTTAGAAAAAAATTACTTGTTTTTGCATCGCCGCGTTCCAAGAGGCGTAACGTTTTTATTTTTCCGTCGATGTGGCCGTACGTGGGCTTGATTTTTGCGGGACAATGTGTAGTTTTCATTAGTACTATTTTGGGGTACATAGAACTTATAGATTAACTTTTATTTTATTTTTTATGGGGGGAATGGGAGAAAAGAGAGAATTTTGACGTTGTTTTTTACGTTTTCTTTGGACGCCATTCATCCGGCGGTTTAATTAATGTGTTCATTTTATTGGTCAAGTTGTTACGATCGCGGGGATACCATATTTGTGTATGTGTGATTTGTTTTGACCGTTTTACTAAATAAAACCACTTTTTGGGCCAAAAAAGTAGTTTTATTTGATTTTGACTGTAATTATTTATTTATTTTTTTCACAAACTTTATTTAACTGATTGACATTTTTTTTTTAGTCCCACCAGGGGACTTCACTATGCGATATGCCGATCGCATATATAATGCTTTGGTATACTTCGTATACCAAAGCATTATTGCCTGTCAGTGTAAAACTGACAGGCAACCTGTTAGGTCATGCCTCTGGCATCGCCTAACAGGCAGATGCTGAAGACAGACCTGGGGGTCTTTGTTAGACCCCCGGCTGTCATGGAAACCCGACGGCGACCCGCGATTTGTTTGCGGGGGCGCCGATGGGGTGACAGAGGGAGCTCCCTCCCTCTGTCAAACACATTAAATGCCGCTGTCACTATTTAATGGGTTAAACTGCCGGAATCGGCGCGCGCTTCGATTCCGGCAGTTGCAGCAGGAGCCAGACTGTGTATAACAGCCGTGCTCCTGCCGCTGATCGCGTGGGTACAGTCTCGGTACCCGCGCCATCACAGGACGGATATATCCGTCCTCCTGCGCGAACTAGCAGCTGCTGAGGACGGATATATCCGTCCTTCGGCGTTAAGGAGTTAAAGAAAAGGTCTGATGTCTGTTTTGTTTTTCTCCCAGAAATAGCTCCACTCTTGACCATAGTTTGTGTCTGGTATTACAGCTCAGCCCCATTCACTTGATTGAGGCTGAGCTGCAATACCAGACACAACCTATGGACAAGAGTGGAGCTATTTCTGGAAAGAAAACCACAGACCTTTTTTTCTAATCTCGTAAAACTCCTTTATGAATGGTGATAGATGTAGGATTACCAAAACACAAACACGTGTAACACAGACGAAACTTCACCAACACACAGTGACGAGGACATGCAAAACCAAGTTTGCAATGTCAAGTTTGGTTAATATGTTAAATTTTGTAGAAAAATTCCATTACTATGTCCCAATGGAACCTTATAGGACATGTATATTACATTTTCCAGTAATTTACACTTCTATGAAACTTGTTAGGCAGTCAGTACAGGGTCCACTTTATATCATCTTCTAATAAACTGGAGGATAATTGACCATCAGCAATAATGGGACAAAATTGATTGAAAATGATAATTAATGAGTCAAAATAAGAAATTCATAGACATATAGGGTAAGATTTACTTAGCAAATTGCACCCATATTGTGGGGTACATGGGCGGGCATACCATATAAATGAATTTCATGGCTCAGAATAACTGGTAAATTGTGGATCGCCTAGAAAGGCATAAAGTGTAACTAAACGTTCAATAAACTTCTGACCTTTCATAGTTACATGTCAGAAGTTTTGATTGGTGGGGGTCCGAGCACTGAGACCCCCACCAATCGCTAATACGAAGTAGCAGAAGTGTTCGTGTGAGCGCTCAGCCGCTTCGTTTCTGTTTGGCTTTTTTTTTTTTTTTTTTTTTTTTTAAACAAATTTTTATTGAATTTTCATAACATTATTACAAAGTGATATACGTAACATATCCAAAGCAATACATGAGGAAAGAGAATGTACACTAGCAACGACCTACATCATAGGAAATGACAGGATATACATTATCCTACCGCATTCACAATCTGTTTGGCTTTTTCCGGAAAGCCGATGTAGCAGTGTACAGGTTCATAGACTTTGTATGGAGCCCGTACTCCGCTACATTGATTACCGGAGAAAGCCGAACAGAAACGTAGCGGCTGAGCGCCCACACGATCACTTCTGCTACTTCGTATTAGCGATTGATGGGGGTCTCAGTGCTCGGACCCCCACCAATCAAAACTTCTGACATGTCACTATGACATGTCAGAAGTTTGTTGAAAGTTTAGTTCCCCTTTAAGGAGGGGTGATCTATGATGAGTTTTGATATATATGGTTTTTGTATGGGGGCTCTCTTTGGCACTGGGAGTACAGGCTGTACTCCAAATTTATTATATGTTTTACCTTTTTTTATCTTAGGCCTCATGTACACGACCATATTTTTGCGGATAAATTTGGACCCATTCTTTTCTATGGCCCCATGCACATGACCGCGATTTACACGAATCAGTGCAGGGGCCGCAAATCCGGACTGCATAAATGTAGAACAAATCATTTTACGGTCCGCATTTGCGGATTCACCAATACTGGTAAAATGTGGATCCGTGAGTGCAGATGACACACAGATGTACAACATCACGGACACGTTGTTTTGCAGACTGCAAAACCAATACGGTCGTGTGCATGAGGCCTAACTCAACATTTTTGGAGGTTGTTTAGAAAAAGTGCGCTAGTTTTAAAGCAACAATATTGGTGTAAATCTACACCAGCCGTCAGAAGCCACAGGTGATAAATGTGAGTATGAGGCCGGGCTCTTACGTAGTGTAAACGCCGCAGAATTTCCGCAACAGAATTCTGTGCGGTAATTCCGCAGCATTTAAAGTGGCAGCAAAGTGGATGAGGTTTAGAATATCTCATGCCCACGCTGCGGAAAATAAACGTTAATAAATTGACCGGCGGTGCGGAATTAAATTCCACATGTCAGTTTATGCTGCGTTTATGTTGATTTTCTGTTGCTGGTTTCCCCCATTGAATTCAATGGGGATGCAAAACCCGCAACAGAAAGCCAAGTGTTGTGACGATTACGTGACAAAAATTGCAACTCCTAGGAAAAAAAAAAATCATACGTACCCAGAACGCCCTCCTTCTTCCTGCAGTCCGGCCTCCTGGGATGACGTTTTATCCCATGTGACCGCTGCAGCCAATCACAGGCTGCAGGGTCACATGGCCTGCAACATCATTGTAGGAGGCCGATGTGGACGTCAAAGGAGGGGGTAAGTATGAGCTCTTTTTTTACGCAGTGGAAATTCCGTCCGCAAAACAGCACCACATTGTGGTGCGATTTTTCGGATAGAAGGTGCTGTGGGTTCCAGGTCAGATAAGCTACATGATTTTTACGCAGCGTATCCGACCCGTGGAAATCCGGCCTGTGGGTGAGGCCACATGCTGCGGTTTTGTTGAGATTTTGTACAGCAATTTTCTAAAAATCTCGCTACATGTAGACAATAGTAGATGAGGGAATAAGATATGTGAATGTTTTTGAGAATTTCATACATATGTGCCAGATGTGATCTTTTAAGAAAAATGTATCAAAATCTCTGGCTGAACCTGTTTCTTTGTAGCCGCAATGACGCGCATTGTGAAAAACATTTAATTTATATACCAAAATATTTGAGCTCACCATATCCAGCACAGGAAGAAGCATCGCAATAACCTGGTGCCCCAGGAGGTCCCGTTGAACCAAGATTTCCTTGTGGACCTGGCAATCCACGTTGTCCAGGTGGCCCACTGGGTCCTTGGCTTCCCGTCCGACCTTCTCCTGGGGATCCTGTTGTGCATAAACATTGTTTTTGTAGAAGCTTTAATATAATAAATGGATTATTTCCTTACATGGAACCAATGTTCAGCGGGTGACTACATTCTGCATTTTAGTAGACTTTAATCACTTCAAACAAAAATTTCCAATTAAGGTCCGGAATATATAATGGTTTTTCCCTTGGAGAAAAAAGTTGAAAGAATTTTCCAGGATTTATAACGCGTGGGATGTAATAATGTATAGAAGAATTTATACATCTTGGCAGCTTTACATTTCCCCTTTTGGCTATCAGACTACCTGGCAAATTCTGCAAAATATTCTATACATTTCTATCACAGCTTTTCCAGACAATGAACTCTTGTTCCATTGATTATTTTTACCTGGAGGTCCCTGTGGACCCCGTGGACCTTGAGTTCCCACTCCTGAGTTGCCTCTTTCTCCTTTTTCACCAGATAGACCTATTGAGAGAGAATTAAAAATGAGGCCTTGGGTAGACAATGACTTTGGACATTCATCGACGTGTATCAGTTGAGGGCACCGACTGGACAACGCATTCACCTCAACGTGGCCTTGATGCCTGGCCCAAGTTGTAGATAACTGCAAGTCGACCACAATGTCATAGACGAGGAAGCCCAGTCAACTAAGTCACCGGCTGCCACAGTTATGTTCACATTAAAGTCGCCATGTAAGAGGGGCCAAAACTAAATGAGTGACCATTTCATTTCGAGATAGCTCAAGGAAACCAAACTAAATCTTGTTCTTTCTTCTCATCAGTCGACTTCTCAAACTTCTAATTGAGGGTGTTGAAATTGTCCCTTAGGTTGGTAACAAGTTGCAGTTCAAATTTATTTATTCTTCATGGGAGTTTATATAAAGAAGGAATTGGTATGACTGAAAATAAAAATGAGATACCACCAAGACCCCGACATGTAGCTTTTGTATTGCTAGTGAATAAGTTATGGTTTTGAATGAAGTTTCATGTTCGGTTAAAGGGGTTGTCCAAAATTAAACAAACATGGCAGCTTTCTTCCAAAAACAGCGCCCCACCTCTCCATGGGTTGCGTCTGGTATTGCAGCTTCATATTAAAGCCGTCCTGTTCCCGACATCCCCGTAAAACAGCTGATTTTGTAAAGCCTTCTGTGGCCAGACATAACCTCTGCAGTGGCTGCTGAAAAGGAAATGTAGTACTACACGGCGGTTATTCAGATGAATATCGGTTCATGTAATACATGGACGGCTTGAGTCCGCCAGAACGGGAGATGCTTTTATAGTCAGAAGTGTAAGATGTAATGGCTGCTCAGGTCAGTGGCACCCACAGAATATATTTATTTACATGGGAAGCCAATTATCCTGGAAGTGTAAGATGGATTCACAGCAACAAGGGGAACTGAGGAACTACCATGGAAATGCCACCATAGATGGGTTCCAACCAAGGGTTCAACGGTGTTCAAAACCAAGGGCCCATTGTAGAAGTGCAACACAAATCTACCAAAATGTGCACCACCGGCCACAACAGATACTTTTATCTTTTATATGTTGTAGGTTTTGTTTTCAAAATTCTTTGTAAAACAATTGAAAATTTTTGTAAATTTATAATTGTGTAATTTCAACATAGAGAAGAAGTAATGGGGCTCAGGGAGATCTACAGACAGTGGAAACCTCAAATCTCAACAATTATAAGGTCTCTTGAGTTGATTATTAACGCGTGCGGTCAAACTTTTCCATACACCTCAGGTCAGTCATGATAGGTTTACAGGAATCATGTCGCGTGAAGCAAATTGTTTCCACTTATCTGATGAAAAAACTCCAGTTGGAATTCCAGTACATTCATGTGGCCACTTTGCGCATCCACAAAAATGTTCAGTGCAGCATGTGATCACTTATCAAATCTACCCCCCCCCCCCCAGTCATGCTTCACCAACACGTGAGGGACATCTCACCACCTGAGTTTGAGAAACACTAATCTACAGCGCAATCACTTCATGGGTCAGCGGACAGACAGATCTGGACAACACTAACTTATTGTCGGATCCCATAACTCAAGCTGAGTATGAGGGGTCCTACTGTTGGGGGCTCTTGTAATCAACTATTATCGATGAGGGAATCACCACAAGTAAAATATGTATTGGAGGTCCATTAAAACAATGGGCATGTATTGGCTTGGAAACCAATTGCACAAGATCTGGCTCTCAACCTAAGCTGGTAGAGAAGCTCAACATGCCCCTAAAGGCCATATAATAAAAGGTTGTCCAAAATAGGCTGCCCCTTAAATACAGTTTAATAATCTGTTACCGCAGTCAATAGACCATCACTCTAGAGCTGGTCCTACAATTATCCTTAGATACATTATGTCTCTGTATACTCCATTTAGTCCAGTGCTGCAATCACATTTCTATAGGTTTCCCATGAGCTCTCCAGCCGGTTAACCTCATATCTGCCCCTGGCTTCTTCAGTGTCTGTGGCCAGTTTAGTATTTACACCAGGCACTGATGTAGTTAAAAAAAACTTTTCCTCTCAAGTTCAGTATCAGTATGCAGTGAGTTACAGGATCTCTTTTGAGAACTTAGGGGTGTGTCTGACAGCATGTTGCTGACAGAATCCTTGTGGAAACCAGTAGAATTTTGAAAGTAGTTCTGGATGTGACTGGAGAAAGGGACATCAGAACAATAAAAAAAGCAATGCATTTGCAAAGTTACTCAGTATTACATGTAGTTTCACTCTCAGCATTTCTCCACCAAATGTTAAACCCATACTTCACCCCCATCCAACCTAACACAACTATATTTTTAGGTAGAATTTTTGATGTCATAACAGAATTTACCTCGTTCTCCTGGTGTTCCTGGGCTTCCAGGATTGCCAGGAAATCCTGATACTCCAGGTGATCCCTGTTCTCCAGGTGGTCCTGAAGGACCTTGTCTTCCAGGTTGCCCTGGTGGTCCTGGGAGACTTCTAACTGATACAGACTGACTTGGTATTTGGTTCAGTAAGGAATTAAATCTTGCCATGTGACCTACAAAAAAGGACAAAGGTTAAACGATCTCACTTGTCAATATTGCACATTAGCAATACAAGAACTGTACTTCTGCACTGGTACTCTGAACATATGCAGTGGTGTAGCTCTAGGGGTCGCAACGGTCGCAATTTTGACCGGGCCCCTAAACCTGGGGGGCCCTCAAGGCCCCCATAGCCACACAGCGCTCACCGCGCTGGTACTGTTTCCTGAATGCTGGAGCAAGGAGCTGGCTCGTGAGTGGCTCGGCACAGGCAGACGCGATGTAGTGACGTCATCGCCTGTCTGTGCCGAGCCACTCACATCACAGACTGGAGGAGAAGCATCCTCCACCCGTCGTTTGAACGGGGGTAAGTAAGTAATTATGTTATTACTTTTCTATTAGGCACTATGGGGCATTATACTGGGTAGGGAAGGGGGTCTGATATGGTGGCTGCTATAGGAGCATTTACTATATGGGGCGGCATTATACTGGATGGACAGCTATGGGGGCATTATACTGTATGGGGGCATTATACTATATGGGGGTATTGTACTATATGGGAGCATTATACGGAATGGGGGCATTATACTGTGGGGACAGTTATGGGGGCAGTATACTGTAAGGGGGCATTATACTGTGGGGACAGCAATGGGGGCATTATACTGTGGGGGGCAGATATTGGAGGCATTATACTGTGTGGGGGCAGCTATGGAGAGCATTATACTGTGTGGAAGCAGCTATGGGGGCATTATACTGTGGGGGCAGCTATGAGGTATTATGCTGAATGGGGCAGCTATGGGGCATTATGCTGTATGGGGGAATTTGTTTGGGCATTTTACTGCATGGGGCATCTGAGTGGGCATTATACCATTATACTGTATGGGGCATCTGTGTGGGCATTATACTGTATGGGGCATCTGTGTGGGCATTATACTTTATGGGGGCATTATACTGTATGGTGGCAGCTATGGGGGCATTATACTGTGTGGGCTGAACCGGGTGTGTATGAGTGGGGATTGGGTGGGATTAGAGGCGTGGCTTAAAATAAAAAAAATTGCCAGTGCGTGGCACATCGATTGTCCATAAAAGTATATCACAGTCTACAGGTGGGGGGGGGGGGGTCTGTTTAGCACTGTATGGGGAGGTATAGCAATGTCTATAGGGGGGCTGTATAGCACTGTATGGGGAGGTTGTATAGAACTGTCTACAGGGGGGGCTGTATAGCACTGTCTACAGGGGGGGCTGTATAGCACTGTCTACAGGGGGGGCTGTATAGCACTGTCTACAGGGGGGGGCTGTATAGCACTGTCTACAGGGGGGGGCTGTATAGCACTGTCTACAGGGGGGGCTGTATAGCACTGTCTACGGGGGGGCTGTATAGCACTGTCTACGGGGGGGGCTGTATAGCACTGTCTATAGCGGGGGCTGTATAGCACTGTCTACAGCGGGGGCTGTATAGCACTGTCTACAGCGGGGGCTGTATAGCACTGTCTAAAGGAGGGGCTGTATGGCACTATTTACAGGGGGCACTATTTACAAGACCAGGCTGTGTGTGGCACCCAAGGGAGGGGGGACCCAGTCAAAATTTTACTATGGGGCCCAGTGTTTCCTAGTTACGCTCCTGCACATATGGCATTTGTTTGGAGAGTGGTTTCATCTAGTCTCTAGTCAACAATGATATCAGAGGTAGGTGAAGGTGACTGTTGGTTTGGGATAAATTGCACAACTGGTACAAGATTAGTCTAAATACAAGACCATAATAGTCACCGTGGTATCACCCTTTGACTTGGCCCACCACTGCCTAAGCCAGGTACAAGGTCATCGCCGTCCAAAAGGTACCAACTCCTTAAGCAGAGGTTTGAGATACTCACTCTGGATGATCTGCTCACACACCTGCCGAGCAATGACCCGCACCATGTTCTGTGATTGGGTGTCACCCTGTAATAAGACAAATATAATGTCTCTGTTCTTGAGTGTATGATTACTACACCACATTGTTATCAACAGAGTGCCCCAACACAGTGTCCAATCACTGCTGACAGTGTCAGACCGTGTAATGACTCCCCCTATTGACATGGGGAATGGTAACTTCCAGTTGTTATTATATTCATACATTTCCAGAAGGAATAACAGAGGAACATTCCTATGATCCTGGGTTGTTATTTCATGGTCAATACAAGTATTTATTAACCCCGTAGTGACCAGCCTATTTTAGGCCTTAATGATCAAGCAATTTTTTTCTTTATTCTATAGTCGCATTCAAACAACAATAACTTTTATTTATTTTTTTCGTCGACATTACTGTATGAGGACGTGTTTTTTGCGAGATTAGTTGTAATTTTTAATGCCACCATTTTGGGGTACATATAATTTTTTGATCAACTTTTATTAACTTTTGTGCAGGGGAATAGAAAAAAACCTGAAATTCCACCATTATTCTATGCATTTTAAATTGACGCCGTTCATAGTAAATAACATGTTAACCTTTATGGGTCGTTACGATTATGGCGATACCACATATGTAGAGTTTTTTTTATCTTTTACGACTTTTGCACAATAAAAACTCTTTTTAACTAAAATTATTTGTTTTTGCATCGTCGCTTTCCAAGAGCCGTAACTTTTTATTTTTCCGTCAATGTAGTGACATGAGGGCTTGTTTTTTGCGGGACGAGACGTAGTTTTCATTGGTACATGGGACTTATTGATTAACTTCTATTATGACTTTTTTATGGGACAATGGAAAAAAACTAGCAATTTCACTCTTGTTTTTTGAGGTTTTTTTTCACGGCGTTCACCTTGCAGATTAAATGACATGTTAACTTTATTGTTTGGGTCGTTACGGTTGTGGCAGTAACATATATGTGTACCTTTATTTCTTTTTTACACTTTTACTTAGTAATACCACCTTTTATGGAAAAACAATTATTTTTTTGTACTAATATTTATTAATAATTTTTATATAGCATTAATTACTTATTTTTTCAGTCACTCCAGGGAACTTCACTATGCGATCTTTACTACACCACACATGAGAGCTGACAGATCCTCTATACTACACCACACAGGAGAGCTGACAGATCCTCTATACTACACCACACAGGAGAGCTGACAACTCCTCTATACTACACCACACAGGGGAGCTGACAGATCCTCTATACTACACCACACAGGAGAACTGACAGATCCTCTATACTACACCACACAGGAGAGCTAATGTGTCCTCTATACTACACCACACAGGAGAGCTGACAGATCCTCTATACTACACCACACAGGAGAGCTGACAGATCCTCTATATTACACCACACAGGAGAGCTGACAGATCCACTATAATACACCACACAGGAGAGCTGACAGATCCTCTATACTACACCACACAGGAGAGCTGACAGATCCTCTATACTACACCACACAGGAGAGCTGACAGATCCTCTATACTACACCACACAGGAGAGCTGAAAGATCCTCTATACTACACCACACAGGAGAGCTGACAGATCCTCTATACTGCTCCACACAGGAGAGCTGACAGCTCCTCTATACTACACCACACAGGAGAGCTGACAGCTCCTCTATACAACACCACAAAGGAGAGGTGACAGATCCTCTATACAACTCCACACAGGTGAACTGACAGATCCTCTATACTACACTACACAGGAGAGCTGACAGCTCCTCTATATTACACCACACAGGAGAGCTGACAGCTCCTCTATGCTACACCACACAGGAGAGATGACCGATCCTCTATACTTCACCACACAGGAGAGCTGACAGATCCTCTATACTACACCACACAGGAGTGCTGACAGCTCCTCTATACGACACCACACAGGAGAGCTGACAGATCCTCTATACTACACCACACAGGAAAGCTGACAGCTCCTCTATACTACACCACACAGGAGAGCTGACAGATCCTCTATACTACACCACACAGGAGAACTGACAGCTCCTCTATACTACACCACACAGGAGAGCTGACAGCTCCTCTATACTACGCCACACAGGAGAGCTGACAGCTCCTCTATACTACACCACACTGTAGAGCTGACAGCTCCTCTATACTACACCACACAGGAGAGCTGACAGCTCCTCTATACTACACCACACAGGAGAGCTGACAGATCCTCTATACTACACCACACAGGAGAACTGACAGCTCCTCTATACTATACCACACAGGAGAACTGACAGCTCCTCTATACTACACCACACAGGAGAGCTGACAGCTCCTCTATACTACAACACACAGGAGAACGGACACCTCCTCTATACTACACCACACAGGAGAGCAGACAGCTCCTCTATACTACACCACACAGGAGAACTGACAGATCCTCTATACTACACCACACAGGAGAGCTGACAGCTCCTCTATACTACACCACACAGGAGAGCTGACAGCTCCTCTATACTACACCACACAGGAGAGCTGATAGATCCTCTATGCTACACCACACAGGAGAGCTGACAGATCCTCTATACTGCACCACACAGGAGAGCTGACAGATCCTCTATACTACACCACACAGGAGAGCTGACAGATCCTCTATACTACACCACACAGGAGAGCTGACAGATCCTCTATACTACACCACACAGGAGAGCTGACAGCTCCTCTATATTACACCACACAGGAGAGCTGACAGCTCCTCTATGCTACACCACACAGGAGAGCTGACAGATCCTCTATACTACACCACACAGGAGAGCTGACAGATCCTCTATACTACACCACACAGGAGAGCTGACAGCTCCTCTATACTACACCACACAGGAGAGCATTTATATATATATATATATATATATATATATATATATATATATATATAAATACATATACACACACAGACATACAGACACACACACACACACACACACACACACACACACACACACACACACACTCTTTTTACCCATATTGTGCTGCTGCATGTACAGAGAAATTTACATTGATAACATATATAGGCACTACTTACTCTTTCTCCTCTTTCCCCTTTTTGACCTGGAGAACCCTGAAATAAAATAAGAAAGGAAATAATTATTATTAGTTCTGTAAATAAGATAAATAGTCCCGTGGATTCTGTTCTGTGTATTAAAAAGGAATAATTCTAAACAGGATAATAGCAGATTTCCATCATCTTGCACAGAAGGTTCTCAGTTAACAATTGTGCAGTTAAAGTTAAGCTCCATTTTTTAACACCATATCCTATTTAGGTCTGAATTTCTGTGCAGATTAATTTAATAATATATCTTTATTGCGGTCGTAGCTCAGGTTCTCGAATACATAGCCCCAGATCGTCAGCAAAGATATTGCAGTTAAATGACAAAAAAATATCCGTCTGCAGTCACCACTAGGAGGAGATTACTGTATACTGTTTTATTACTGAATTCAATGTATAAACTGTATGCCCCTAGTGGCGGAACCCTTTCACAACGGTGAGAAACGGAAACCATTAGCAAAGTATCCATTACCATTGAGATCAATGGTGATGCAAACGGAAGCTATGGTTTCCGTTTGCCTTTCCGTTGAGCGGTTCCCCCGATGGAAAGCTCCAACGGAACCGCTCACCGTAAAGACAACGCTGATGTGAACAGGCCCTAAAACAAAGCGGCAGAAGCGATTGGGTGAGAGAGCTGAGCTGCTTTATTTCTGATCGGCTTTCCTCGGAAAGCTGAGCAATTGGCGTATGGGCCCGATAGAAAGTCTATGAGCCCGTATACCAACTGCTTGGCTTTCCAAGAAAAGCCGATAAGAAACTAAGCGGCTTAACGCTTTTACCGCTTTGTTTTAGCGATTGGTGGGAGGTCTCAGTGCTTGGAGCCCCACCGATCAAAACTTCTGACATGTCACTATGACATGTCAGAAGTTTTTGGACTCATGCTTATATATTAGGGGATTATAATAATTCCTTAATAAACGTTTATAATTGGAATTGCCTCTTAAAGGACAATTCCACATTTAATCTAAATTCACGCTGTCTCTGGTAACCAGAATCTTTGGGAAGGGTTAACGAGTGTCAAATGCTATGAGCTCCATTTGTGGTTCCTTGGTGGTTTGTCACTTTCTTTCCATCACTTGATTTCAGAAGTGGAGAGAGCTTTCCACGTCTGAGCAGGAGACCTACCCTATGCTGACATATACTGAAAGAATCGGACACGTTGACATGGCATTCTGAGTTGGAAGTTGGACCATGGAAAATCTTTGAAACGCACCTATCTTTACAAAAAAGGAAAATCCTTAGGCAGATGTATATTAGATGCAGCGCAGCCAGTATTTTGGGGGTCTTTTTTACAACCTTGTGCCATTTTAAAAAGCATTTTGTCTCTCTCCATGTCAGCTGAATGGATGGACTCATCCTGATGTGCTTCTAGTTTTGTGGTCAGCACTATGAGCCAATCAGAGGTCTTTTCATTTCTGCCTTCCCTCATCTCTCATAGTATTCAGACTCATAGACTTAGAGAGAGAAACTGCAGCCGCACCTCCCTCCACCCCCTCCTTCCCTGTATAGTGTCTACTGCTTCACATTAGATGGATTTTTTGGGTGACTTTCTGAACATTTACAGGGAGAGAAGGGGGAACTAAAGGCTACAAAGTTTCATATATTTACATATTCTACTGGTTAAGGCAAAGAAAAATTAAAACGATAGGTACAAATAAATCTGTGTTTTTTTTCTCACTAATAACAGTAGAAATTACATCGATATACAGTACCGGATATTTAGCTCAGTAGTCTGTAGGCACAGCTTGTCTGGCGCCTTAGACTCTGCCCTTCATTTAGGCCCCGCCTTATGTTATGAATGGCTTTAAAATGTTTGTCTTCAGCCTCTCTGTCCTTGTTCTCCTCTCCCACAATACTCTGGTCACCTAATTAACATATCATTGCACACAATGTAGTCATATGCAAATGATCCCTTTTTCAGGGGCCCTTCCCCTAGGGTTGCCTGTAGGCAGAGGCCTACTGGCCCTGTCTTTCTATAAATACATAAGACTTGCACCTTGAGAAAAACTTCTTGTAAAGCAACACGCAAGAATACCAGTGCTGCCCCCACGTAGGATTTGTCCCAGTCAGCGCATATCGCACTAGTTTATATTTTATATATTTTTTTCATTCATTATGATGTGTGTTGTACATGATCTTATATCCAAACATCATGGCTCCATCCAGCAGTTGCTTCATGTCATGATTATCATTTTCTGGAATGTTTTATTTAGAATAATTACCCTGACAAGATGTTAGTGAAATATCCATAGAAACATTATAAGGAGCCGGGCAGATGGTTTCCCTCAGGTTTTTAACAGCACAAATGTCTGTTAAGTTCAGGGTATGGAATAAAAAATAATCTTAGGTCATCTCATATTATCATGTTATAGTCATTAAGGGTTTATGTTTGGGTATTTAAAAGGCATTTCCTAATCACCAAATAATCTCCTATCTATACAGACCTATGTGTCTCCATGGTAACAGACAACAAACTCCTGAGTAGTCTGATCCTGCTGCCAAACTCCCATGCATCTGTCCCCAACGTTTTCCTACTGAATGTAGGAAACAAATGGAGGGAACTACGCAGGGTTTGTTTGTAGCCTGCTATGAGACACCTTGGTGTGCATAGGAGATGTATACAGAAAAAAAGTAGGGGATTTTTAATCAAGAATATTTGCAAAGCTACAAAAGTAGGGGACGGACTTTTACTATGGGACGTGGATGTAGCTCAGGATCAGTATTAGAAAATGTTTATATTTACAAAAATATATTTACAAATTTATGACATAACCGAAGGGTATGCCATAAATATCTGATAGGTGGGGATCCGGACCTATCTGGAGAATGTTGATCCCCCGCCTCCCGTTTTCCCAGACAAGATGGCTGCATCCAACCAGAGACTAAATGGCGATGGCAGTGCATATGCAAGCTTGCTGAGCCCTTCTTTAAATCCCATAGGCCTTAGTTGGCCATACACTTTAGATGTATGTAGGCAAAAATCCGTAGATTTCGGCCGACCATCTAATGTGTAAGGCGGTGTCCCGACTCTCACTCAACGGCAAATGTGGAGGGAGATAAGGGTCGGGCATGATGAATTTCAACATGCCTGACCCTTTTGTTCGTTATTAGATAAGCCGCTGCCAGACGGGTAAAAGGCTGGGTTCCCACCGCGCAGATGACGCGGCTTTTTCCCTGAGAACACATGCACATTCAGCCAAGCCGAGCGTGCAGGTGTAAGGTTATGGCAACCCTTGTATATCTGACCTTCCCTGCATATCACATCTAACCTAATACCCTGAAGTTAATCCCGGACAGCTCATAATTATTGATATAATTTAGGTGATAATGATTTGTGATGGCACACTGTCCCTTTAAATTTATATTTTTCAGTGTAGTGATCCTGCATTAAACAGAATAAAGTACCTGCCCCCCCCCCCCCCCCCCCAGGCACTAGTAAAACAATGGAATATTATGAGCGTAGCTTTGACAGCCGAGTGCTGGGACAATGTACAGATACGTTCCCCGGTAATGTCAGTCTCAGGCAATTTCCTGGCGGGCACCTCCCACTGCGCGGCTCCAGGTATTTCATATTTACATAAGTCTAATGAAAGCTGGAAAAACACAGCCCCATTTATTATATTCCAGACTACAATATGAAGAGTCCCGATGTCAACGCTGCTGTTATAAGAAGTAACACCCGTGTCGGGGGCTATTCTGGAATATTCCATAAATTCACTGTGAATAGAAGACATCTTTATCCGCAGTAAAATTCCAATGATCCGCCGATCTTTGAGTCGGGAGATGGCAGGTTATTAGTTTTTGTGGACTGTTAAAAAGGTTTCCTGTCTTAAAGTTGAATTCCTGTATAATGAAACATACAACTTTCTAATATAGCTTGTACTTTACTATATTCAGAATTTATGCTTGTTGTCAGTGAATGGGGACATTCCTGTATACATTCCAAGGTTTAAAACTCCTACAGACCAAATTCTTATCACAACTTTGGGTTTGCTACTAGGTATTTAGAGGAAGCAATCAATTGTGAGCTAAACAGCCGGGACACCAGCTTACACTTACTGACAACAAGCAGAGATCTTGAAGATTGAAACAGAAAGCTTATTACAAGGTTGGAGAAGTTTTTGTTTCACAGTAAACATTTTTTTATATAAGAATTGAAACCCCCTTTAATATCTATCTATCTATCTATCTATCTATCTATCTATCTATCTATCTATCTATCTATCTATCTATCTATCTATCTATCTAATATCTATCTATCTATCTATCTAATATCTATCTATCTATCTATCTATCTATCTATCTATCTATCTATCTATCTATCTATCTATCTATCTATCTATCTATCATCTATCTATCTATCTATCTATCTATCTATCTATCTATCTATCTATCTATCTATCTATCTATCTATCTATCTATCTATCTATCTATCTCTCATATCTATCTATCTCATATCTATTATAACCTATATATATATATATACTCTTAGCCAATTCATTAGATTCAAGATTTCACATAATCCATATATATTAAACCGAAAAAAAATCTCGACATAATAATAATGTATCAAAATATATTTATTTGCACTTTATTACACATCAATAAATAAAGACATACAAAAATAACCCCCCTCCCAAGTATATACTATAGACATATAAAATAAATTAAAATAAAGCCAGGTTCACATAGTACAATATGAAAAATATATATATAGAAAAATAATAATTCCTCCCAAAAGGATCACATCCAAGGTAGAGTGATAGCTATACCATATATATAAGTGTAAACTGACAGGTCCCTCAATTCAATAGGATAAAGGCAATCAAGCAAATAACAAGGGAGACCAGATCAGAAAAGGGCTATAAAGGATAGGAAGTAGAACACAATACCTGTAAAGGACATGACACTGGGAGGATAGGACACCTGGACACCAAGCACCTCGACGCGCGTTTCGCAACCTTCGTCAGGAGGTGTCTCTGACGAAGGTTGCGAAAGGCGCGTCGAGGTGCTTGGTGTCCAGGTGTCCTATCCTCCCAGTTTATTTTAATTTATTTTATATGTCTATAGTATATACTTGGGAGGGGGGTTATTTTTGTATGTCTTTATTTATTGATGTGTAATAAAGTGCAAATAAATATATTTTGATACATTATTATTATGTCGAGATTTTTTTTCGGTTTAATAAAATCTCATATCTATCTATCTATCTATCTATCTATCTATCTATCTATCTATCTATCTATCTATCTATCTATCTATCTATCTATCTATCTATCTCATATATATCTATCTCATATCTATCTATCTATCTATCTCATATCTATCTATCTCATATCTATCTATCTCATATCTATCTATCTCATATCTATCTATCTCATATCTATCTATCTATCTATCTATCTATCTATCTATCTATCTATCTATCTATCTATCTATCTATCTATCTATCTCATATCTATCTATCTATCTATCTATCTATCTATCTATCTCATATCTATCTATCTATCTATCTATCTATCTATCTATCTATCTATCTATCTATCTATCTATCTATCTATCTATCTATCTATCTCATATCTATCTATCTATCTATCTATCTATCTATCTATCTATCTATCTATCTATCTATCTATCTATCTATCTATCTATCTATCTATCTATCTATCTATCTATCTATCTATCTCTATCTATCTCATATCTATCTATCTCATATCTATCTATCTATCTATCTATCTATCTATCTATCTATCTATCTATCTATCTATCTATCTATCTATCTATCTATCTATCTATCTCATATATATCTATCTCCTATCTATCTATCTCATATCTATCTATCTATCTATCTATCTATCTATCTATCTATCTATCTATCTATCTATCTATCTATCTCATATATATCTATCTCATATCTATCTATCTATCTATCTATCTATCTATCTATCTATCTATCTATCTATCTATCTATCTATCTATCTATCTATCTCATATATATCTATCTCATATCTATCTATCTATCTATCTATCTATCTCATATCTATCTATCTATCTATCTCATATCTATCTATCTATCTATCTATCTATCTATCTATCTATCTATCTATCTATCTATCTATCTATCTATCTCATATCTATCTATTTATCTCATATCTATCTATTTATCTCATATCTATCTATCTATCTATCTATCTATCTATCTATCTATCTATCTATCTATCTATCTATCTATCTATCTATCTCATATCTATCTATCTATCTCATATCTATCTATCTATCTCATATCTATCTATCTATCTATCTATCTATCTATCTATCTCATATCTATCTATCTATCTATCTATCTATCTATCTATCTATCTATCTATCTATCTATCTATCTATCTATCTATCTATCTATCTATCTATCTCATATCTATCTATCTATCTCATATCTATCTATCTATCTCATATCTATCTATCTATCTCATATCTATCTATCTATCTCATATCTATCTATCTATCTATCTCATATCTATCTCATATCTATCTCATATCTATCTATCTATCTATCTATCTATCTATCTATCTATCTATCTATCTATCTATCTATCTATCTATCTATCTATCTATCTATCTATCTATCTATCTATCTATCTCATATCTATCTATCTCATATCTATCTATCTATCTATCTATCTATCTATCTATCTATCTATCTATCTATCTATCTATCTATCTATCTATCTATCTATCTATCTATCTCATATCTATCTATCTATCTATCTATCTATCTATCTATCTATCTAATATCTATCTATCTAATATCTATCTATCTAATATCTATCTATCTATCATCTATCTATCTATCTATCTATCTATCTATCTATCTATCTATCTATCTATCTATCTATCTATCTATCTATCTCTCATATCTATCTATCTCATATCTATTATAACCTATATATATATATATACTCTTAGCCAATTCATTAGATTCAAGATTTCACATAATCCATATATATTAAACCGAAAAAAAATCTCGACATAATAATAATGTATCAAAATATATTTATTTGCACTTTATTACACATCAATAAATAAAGACATACAAAAATAACCCCCCTCCCAAGTATATACTATAGACATATAAAATAAATTAAAATAAAGCCAGGTTCACATAGTACAATATGAAAAATATATATATAGAAAAATAATAATTCCTCCCAAAAGGATCACATCCAAGGTAGAGTGATAGCTATACCATATATATAAGTGTAAACTGACAGGTCCCTCAATTCAATAGGATAAAGGCAATCAAGCAAATAACAAGGGAGACCAGATCAGAAAAGGGCTATAAAGGATAGGAAGTAGAACACAATACCTGTAAAGGACATGACACTGGGAGGATAGGACACCTGGACACCAAGCACCTCGACGCGCGTTTCGCAACCTTCGTCAGGAGGTGTC